>NW_015112627.1:725600-790831 GCF_001443285.1 Poecilia latipinna
TATATATATATATATATATATATATATATATATATATATATATATATATATATATATAAAGCATTACATAAGAAAGCTCAACTATGTAAGCAGATGAGACTTTAGCTACTTTTTAGACAAGTCTATAAAGTGTAAATGAAAGGGAAAAGGGGTCCAGAGCATAGGGGATCTTCAAACGTTTCCCTCACAGATACATTAAATAAAAACAAAAACCTACTTCTCATTTCCTCTTGGATTCAGTTGTTGTGCAGGTTATATTGTAACACTTAAATTTGTCAACAATTTGATGAGTACATTCAGTTGACATGAAAAGTCTTCAGATAACCTGCCTGTATGTACAATGTAAAATGTATGGAGCTTTCATTGTGTAACATCAACTGCAATGTGTTTAACTGTAAAATGTTCAATTGTTGCATGAGAGTGAGTTCTTAGATAAAATATAAATATAAATAAAAGAAACATGTTAGCAAAAGTGTAAGTTAAATTGATTTAAAAAAAAAGAAAAATGTCAATTTTTTAACATATAAGAAGAGTATAAAAACATTCAATAGACAGAAATATTAATAAGAAATTTGTTGTGAATTTTATTTTCCTATTGCAGCACTGGCAGACTTTATAAAGCCTCGATTTTAGAGTCCCTACAGAAACGATGAATAATGCATGAATAAAACCTCTTATTCTCTAAATTTTAAATGGCTTGCTGTTATCAAAATAACTTGATCCATGTAGCACTCGAAGGCTTGCACGCAACACAGTGTCTTCTGAGTTTTGCAGAAGAAAAACGGCACAAAGTCCAAGTTCGGCAGACCCTTATTACAAACCTTTTATTTTTAATTTCTTCATTACTTAAAAAGTTGTCTTTTAACCATAACTTAAAACAAAAATAATAATAAAAAAAACAACAACATGTAATTCATTCATAAATTATGTTAAGCAAATAGAGTAGTTTACTTTCTAAATTATCTGAACTTAATTACTAAAATGGGAAATAAAACAACTGACTAACTTGCAAAAAGCTAGAAATAAGATTTAAGCTTTGGACTCCCTCTACTGGCTTACAAGGTGGCCTGACAAAAGAGACACTGAGACATCCCCTCGTTTGCTGCATGCTACATAGGACGCAAAAAAATTAAATAAGAAAGGACACAAAAAAGGAAGGGCAGAAGGACAAAAAGAAGGAAGGCAGGATACAAGACTGAAAGGACAAAAGCGAGAAAGAAACAAGGACAGAAGGAAGGAAATACAGACAGGGGGAGGAGGGACTTTACATTCCATCCCCTTTAGACAGAGTGATAGAGAAAGAAAATAAATACCAACAAAATATCTTTCCTTTCTCCAATTTATTTTCTTCTTCCATACATATCAAGAGTTGGAAAATCTTGAAATGAAATTCAGCACTTTGAGGCTGTGCAGGAAGCCTGCCAACAAAGAGTTTTGAGTTAACACACTTGATCAAAAGTTTGTTACTGACTCTTCTCCAAGGTCTCTTATCCAAACAGCTGCAGACAGGCCCATTACTCTAAAAGACAGCCTTATAGACAGTAAGAACTGATAAAGATTGATCAATACTATTGAACACTTCTCACCTTAGTATGGATAAGCATGCACGGCCATGATGGACAGAGAGGGCATTCACGTTAAACAGAAGATTTTCAACAACCTTTCACACAAAACCTGTAAAAAACACTTAAGGGACAACTACCTTCCAATGAAAGTTTCAATGAAAACATGCTTGAAATTTCACCAATTTTCTATGGCAAAAGTCATTTAGAGCTAACACCTGAGAAAGGGGTTCAGCTATGGTTAAAATTGGTCGTATTTAATGTAGTTTGGTAGACGTTTGGACCAGTGGTGAGTATGTATGAATTGATTAGCAAGAAATATACCTAGCATGGGTATAAGAAATGACATCATGAGTGCAACCAGAGGTTGTTAAAGCATGTCAGAAGAATGAGGGAAGACCACAAGACCCAGAGGCAGCATCAGACAGAGTTTGATGGGGAAAGTGTTTCTAGTTTCCATTAGACAAAGTTATGAAATTGTGCAAATTCCTTGCACCATACATTATGTGTTGCCACACTGTGTTGGAACCAGCAAGACCAAAAATCATTGGTAGCTGCACGATACAACCACCTCATGTCTTGGAAACACAAATTTTAACCCGGTCATAAGATTTTAAAAGATTGTCATGTCGGTAGATGCTCCAGCAACTTCCTATGTCACAACTGCAAGACTGGAATTACCAAAACTTCAACACTTGGGCTACTTCATAATGAAATCATTACACTCCCTGTCACTGGTCTGAATGTTTACCAAAGAGCATCTAAGTCAGACCCTTCCTTTTAGTGCTCAGCTGTTTATAATCAGGAGAGTATGATGATGTTTAGCTGTTGCAGATGAAAGCAAGGTAATCGACACAGGAGGGTAGTTCTCTGGTTCGATTCAGGAATGCATACTTTAGTGCAGACCAGTGGGACATGGGTGAGAAACATTTAGAAGAGTTCCTATACACTCAGCACTACTTAATATAATTCTCAGTGTCCTCTGGACAGTTGTGTCAAACTTATTTTCATGTTAGTCCATATGAAGATCATGAATGTGCTCAAAGGATCAGTTCACTAATCTTCCTTTTGATTTTAAAATACTTTAAAGATGGTTTCTAATCCGTTGTGAAGAGACTTAAAGAGGGTTTTTGCAGACTATAGAAGAATCTTTAATGCGTCTTTGATAGTTTTTTTAAAAATATATATTTTGAAGAGCCATATACGAAGAGCCGTTTTTTTTATTTGTGGTCGAATGAAATGAGCAAAAAGTGCATTTTGGTTCTTCTTGTCTTATTTAAAATAATTAAAACACCAGCAAGTAAAACTTGCTACATTGTCCCTTTTATTGATAGTATCACACTGTCCAGATGAAGTTGAGTCCTTATCACACTTTTTTAAGAAAAAGTAGCACGTTTTAGTATAGGCTACAAAAACATTGCTCCCCACAGCCACAGTAAAAGATGGCTGCAGAGTTAACTTTTACCAAAAATATTAACTAACAGGACTCTTTTTATATATATTTGTAGGTGTTATTATTATTATTATTATTATTATTATTATTATTATTATTATTATCACAAAGAATCTCATTAAAAGTACATTTCTACATGTGAGGCTTGTATATCTGATGCTTTTTATGTTATTTTTCTTAAATATTTGGAGATCATTCCATAAGAAATATGTCAAACAGCTACATTCAAGACAGTGCGATTTTCTGACAACACAAACAAATGGGATAGTTTCAGACAGGAAGTGATGTCCATGTGGTGTAGGAAGTAAAACACGGTAAAGCAGCAGCTCGACACGGTTGTTATGGGTTTGCAAGCCGCCTCGACGCTCTTTTTTTTTTTTTTTACTTCATGACATTTTTAAGATGGACGTAAGATAATAAACAGAAAACTTTATCCTACACATTCAATATATTGTTTATTCAAGACCCCTAACGTAACTTGCATTCCGTGATCTAAACATTACCTGGCTTTTTCCATCATGTTTGTTTCATCGCTGAAACTCGTCTCCACTTGTTATTTATGAAATGAGTGATAGCTCCGGGATAGGACTCATCTGCTGGTTACAGTTTCCACCAGTTAAACGAGTTCAAACTGCTCGACTGGTTTCACCTACCATACTTACGTGGCTTCAAGAATTCACTCCCACTTCAAAGTCAACTCTGGAAATCTGAGCCCTGGGTGGATTGTTTTTTTTTTGGTTTTTTTTTTCCCCCATAGTTCACTTCCTCCTTTAATACTGAAGCATTACAGACTGAGTGCTACTGTATCAACAAGCGTGGTATGTCCCCGAGCAAGGAGTCGAAAAAGGGGGAGTAGTACGCAGTAAAAGTTTTGCAAGTTTTAATTCGGGTCATTATGAGTGACTTGAATGTAAATGGGGCTCTGACTCGCAGAAGAGGGGCGACTCTGCGAGCTGCGACGGTGCGGGCGGCGAACGGGGATTCTGCAACGGGGACGGCGAGCTTAGTGGACGGCGACGTCAGCCTCCACGATGGACAGAGGACACGGGAGAGTTTCCTGGAGCTGGCCGCTGCAAAGAGCGAGAAAAAGAAACGCAGGGGTGAAGTCGGTGACCGACTGAGGTAAGAGAGAGACCGCCTTAGAAAGAGCTGGACGTTTTTAGGCGTTTGTTTTCAACTCTTGAGCACGGGGGATGCAAAAGGTTCTTCTGCAGAGATACGTTTGCTTCGTAAATGTTGGAAGTGACCTCAAATGCTATGGTTGTCCAGCAGAAGTGAGAATAAGTGGGCCTGGGTCGTCTGATCGACTTAAACACGCCCTGTTAGCTCTCTCTTGACATGCACTTATCATTCATTCAATGATACTTTGTCGTAAAGCTCCTATAAGGTTTATTTTTTCATAAGAAACGAATAAAAATCCACATAAATCGCATAACAACCTGCCTGTCTACAGCTACTTTGTTTCTCTCATAGCTCATTAAACGTGAACTAATTCAGTCACACCAGACCACGTGACACAACACAACGTGACTAAATCCTTACCTTTATGCTACTTTATAATTTGCTAAATGGTGAATTGATGGAATCTCCTTTGTTAATTTTATTTAACTACCACTCCCTTAAAGAATGGGACAGAAGTTGTCTTTGTATTGTGTCATACATTGTGCAACATTAATGTGTTTTGTGAGTGACCAGTCTTGTTTGGCACCTGCTGTTGTAAGATGATCAGAATGTGGTAAAACTAAAGTCAGGAATCCCTTGTCCAAAATTGAATTAGGCCATATTTTATTTAGAAATATGACCATATAAATCTTGCACTTTATAGAGGTATAAACCAGAGGTCCTCAAATCCAGGCCTGTTAGGTTGGAGTCCTGCAACCTGTAGATGTGTCTCTGCTTCAACACCGAGCCAAATAAGGAGATCATTATTAGCACTATGGAGAACTTGACTACATACTGAGAAGGTAATTCAGCCGATTGATTCTGGTGTGTTGCACAAAAACTGCAGGACACATGCATGGATTTGAAGGCCCCTGGTCTAGACTTTGATTAGGCCATTCTAACCCATGGATAAGCGTGGTCGTTGTCCTGCTGGACTGGGGACAGTCTCAAGTCCTTTAGAGCCTCTAACATGTTGAGTTTTAGGCTTGTCTTGTAGTCTGAACAATTTTTCTTCTCCACACTGAATAAATACATCCCCACAACATGATTTTGCCCACACCATGTTTCTCTGTGGGGTTATAGTGTTCTGGGTAAAGTGCAGGTGCAATGTTTTCTGTGTCAACCACTCGGGTTGTGGCAATCTGGATGTTCGATTTCTCTAATTCTCCATTCTTATAAGGACCCATTTAGTAAATGAGGAAATCACTGAAAAGTTAATCTAGTTCAGTAACTCAATTCACTAAGTATATAAGTTATAATACTCAGATTGATGTGTGTACAGCTAATAAAAACACATTACGGATTAGAATATTACATCTGACCAATAAAAAAAGAAGAAATGACGTGTTAATGAAAAACAAGTAATGCCTGCTTGAAACCTATTTGAATATATATCTTAATGTATTAAACATGACTATTTTTTTTCAGTTTCTGTACTTTTGAAAGAGGTTCATAGAATGATTGTCTTATTTCATTGTCTGATTTTATTTTATTTTTTTAGAGAAACTTTTAAATGCAGCATTTGGTGACAAGTGATTAGCACACAAAACAGTTTTTCAATATTTTTGTGCTTCCTTTGTGTTATTATTTTCCTATTTATTTTTTTATGCAAATGTTTGTAAATTGCTGATATATTTTATGCAGCGATTAATGCTGACTTTTGAAATACTCAATCTGTAAAATATGTTTTTTTTTAAATAAGATAATGGAACACAAACTAACTAATTGCACATTTTTCATTATGCTATTTATTAGAATCAGGTTTGTACCAAAAGACTTGTGCAGCGCAGTATTTTAAATTATTACATGTTGCCTGTGGTTCTCGTTGGGTTCATTATCCTGCCTGCACATCTGAGTATGCAGGGTAATGAGACACAAACGTCTCTTCTTCTCTTTAGTAATCAAACTTTGAAACACATTTTAATTTAGCTCTAGAGTCAGATGGATTTAAATTGCTCTTCTGCTCATCGTCTTATTTGTTTGGTTGCTGTAGCTGTCACAAGGCACAGGAGTCTCTTTTGAGTTCTGCCAGCGGTTATAGGAACTACAGAGGAGTAATCAACTGGTGTGTGGTGATGCTGGTAAGTTTTATTTGTCTTCCCTCAAGTACTTTGACACATACAACATTTAATATGTTCCATGCGTACTTCTGCCACTTTTTACTGCTTGTGAAATTATTGTGTGAGCTCTCACGTCCATTTTAGGTGCCAACGTTTTCTAAATTCATAACCAATGAGTTTTCAGCTGGTGTTAAAAATAATATTTCACACAATAGACGGTCAGCTGTCGTCTCGGATCTCAAAACGATCAGCTTCACTTTGCTGAAGAAGCTGAACTTGTATTTCTACACAATCAGTTATTAATTGTTTCCTCTTTGGTCAGATGGTATAACAGTTGTTTCCATTAACATTTAAATTATAGCTGAGTCTGTGTTTTTTTTTTTTTTTTTTTTAAAATTTGCTTTTATTTTTGCTTTTAATAGGACTACATAGATGAGATGATTACCATAGGTAACATCAACAACATAAAAATGTACTTTACAATATTTGAAACTGGACTCGATTATAATATTGAATAGAGAAAAATGATATTAAAGCAGCAAATTTATTTTCTGCCCTTATTATTGACTGCCAGATCAATAAATAATACAGATAAATGTGTGTTTCTTTCAGTTAATTGAATATATTAAAGCTAGGATCTCTAACCGTTTTCATCTGTTGTCATTTTGATTTAATACAAAATCAGAAAAAGGTTCGGGGCATATTCTAATAAGGATAATCTAATGCTGAATGTATGTGTGCTGCCTCTGTCAAAGAACTTGCTGCACAGTTTTGCTCTTCCTTATGAGTCGTAGTGCTAAGAAAAACAAATGATATTGAATTAGCCACGTTGCAATGAGTAAGTCAGTTCCAGGAATGAAAAGCCTCACAGGTTTTTCTTTGTATTTGTAATCTGTATTACTGCGAAACAATTTGAAACTGACAATGTTTTGTTTTTTTTCCCTGATGTTCTGTTTTGCTACAGGTCCTGAGTAATGCTCGTCTCTTTTTAGAAAACATTTTAAAGTGAGTATGTTTAAAAAAAAAAAAAAAACTTTAAAATAACTTTTAAAGTTGTTTAAAAGTTATTTAAACAACTTTTTTGCTGCATTTATATCCGATAGAATGAGGATTTTTATGTGACTATAGTCTCATAAATTTGACGTGAACAAACTACTTGTTATATAATTGTTTTTATGTATCTATAAATAGTGTTGTTGCTCTTTAAACAAGATGCTTTTCATCCTGGAAATAATACATTATAATAAATATGCTATTTATTATAATAATTAAAACATTTGAGAGTCAGCTTTGGGCCGTGGAACTTTACCTGTTAACTCATTAACAAAACTCACTGGAGCTCTGAATTCACTGTTGCTATCAGAAGTGGAATCATTTGGTGTTTATAAAGTCAGTGCTTCAAACACAGGAATTATTTAAAGTACTTAATTATTTAAAGCTCTCAATTTTAATCATTTAAATATTGTGTGTTCTTCACAGCAATGGAGACGTTGTTATTTCAAACATGTCTTTGCATATTCTTCCAGGTATGGTATTCTTGTCGACCCCATTCAAGTCATTTCCTTGTTTCTGAATGACCCCTACAGCTGGCCTGCAGCGTGCTTGTTGATTGGTAGGTAAAAAAAAAAAAAAAAAAAATCTATATTATTGTTTACCAAACAACTTCAAAAAGTAATGCATTTTCTCATGTAATCTTTTTGTTCATTTAACATTTTTGAAAGATCATGTTTAAAAAAAACAACAACAAAAAAAAACAAAGGATAGTTTCTGGCAGGTTCACGAAATATGCAAATGACATTTTCTAAGTATGTCGCTGTTTGAAAACTAAATTAAGATTTATGTATCTGTGTGGGGACACAAGCTGCAGATGCTGGTTTTGGATTTCAAAATTTTGTATGCGAGTCTTGCGTCACCAGACCAGTAAGTGGCTTGAAAGGAGTAGTTTGTTGAACATTTGACATTATGAAGGTGAAAAATCTTCTGAGGGATTTCCTACAGAAAGATTTGATGTGTTTCATATTTGAAACGACTTGTAGTCGTATACGGAGCCTCTGAAGTCTCTGAAGGATTTGGTTAAACTCTTTCAGATCACCATGGCTGAGAAAATTTTCATCACACAGGTGTGTTGATTAAGTGGATGATGAATGCATGAGTTAACCTCAACAACAATAGGTGAACTATGATTCTTCACCAAACAAAAGTAGAGAAAGACTTCTGCTAGAGGAACACAGAAAAGTTTTTTTTTTTTTTTTTTTAATGCAAAATTACATGTCTGAGCCTTTGTTGACTATGGTAATTAGAGACAAAGAGAGTTGATGATTCAATCATCCAGGAGTAAAAGGAGGAATTTAACACTAGATTAAGTCTTTCTCTTTCACTGCAGTTTATTAATGAGTTTTACTGGCCAGTAGTTCTTGCATGTTATTAAATAAAACAAAATCTTTAGTTTAATACTGCTGGTTACAGTACTCATGTCTTTTATTTATGTAGGCCACTGTCATATTTATTACCCAACTAGACATAAACACCTTTGTACTTAAGAAAAAGAAAAAAAAAACAAGCAGCTTTCCAGATTGAGGTATGAAGAGCCGTAGTTATAATAAGATGACTATTATTCCTTAATGCAGTCAGGCGATGTTGAATTCCTAAGCATGGGAACTTTGCTGCATACCTTCCCTCCTCTCTGTCTTATAAGTGTTAGAGCCACTGGCATTACAAAAATCTATGAGAATATCTATCTTTCTTTAATAATGACTTTTTATTCTCGCTGTCTTTTAAATCTGTGTCGCCAGTGACGTTGTTTCAACCACCTTGTAAACTGAGTTTTGAAGGAAGTGATTGCCAGCGAATGAAAAGCAAACATGCACAGCTTGTAGTGTTACCCAAGACACAGGAGGCACATAAGCTTTTAAGATGAAGCAAAGCAGACTGAAAAAGAAAAGAAAAAACACGATTATAGCAAATCTAACTAATGTAGCTAAGGGAGTAAGAAGGACATTTAAGAGTCCTTTGCAGGTTTGTTGTATTGATTGCTAACGTATATAAATGGAAAATTATTATGTCAAACTTCCAAGACAAATTAGTAGTCATTTACGATTACTCAGTGGTCCAACCACTGACTAAACCACGGTTGCAAAAGATAATCAAACAAATTTAGACGTTACATGTAGCATGCATTATGTTTTGGGGCCACAATGAGATCATTTAAAACTCTTTTATGTACGGCTGGGGAAAAAACATGTTGTATCTAACGTATTATTTTTTAAATTCCTCTCTTCCTCAAGTAGTGCAGTGAGTTCAGCCTCACGTAGAACTTGCCTTGTTTGCAGCAGCACACAGGTGCATGCTGTGCACTGCTGCAGTTCCTTCCATATTTATCCTTATGTTACATTGCAGTGAAGGTCTGCAGCAGTGCAGCTCGCAGTGTCTCTAGTGGGACAATCACCTGCCCTATATACCAACACTGGTACTCTCCTGCAGAGAAGTGGGGGGAGGGATCTGGGTGGTGAGCAACAGAGACAGGAGCGGAGAGGTAAGAAGTGGAGTAGGGGAAGTGTTTAATGGAAGATTAAATTAAGTGAGCGAAGATGTATGGAGGGCTGGGAAAAGGGAGAGGAGATGGAAAAAGAGGAGGTGAAATTCTGCATCAAGACAGGGAAAGAGCTTGAAGAGAAGGGAAAAATAGATGGAGTTGAGGCAAATGACTGCAGAGACGGCGGGTAAAGAGACAGGTGAGAATTGGAGTTTCTTAACAGTGGCACGGACAGGAGCAGGGCTCATTCCCCCACAGGGACACCGAGAGTCACTGCAGAAGCTTACACACACATTTTAACTCTCAAATGATGGTGCCTGCCAGCAAAATGGATAAAGTTTGCAAGGCCAGCCTTAGAAAGTTTTACATGTCAGGAAGTGGTTTATTAGGGGTGGATCAGCTTTTTTCATTGCTCTGCAAATGTGTTGCTCTGCCACATCCAACAGGTTCTACATGTAGGAGCTGGACAAGTTATTACAGTTACAGACTTAAATATTTCACTTCACTTTTAGGTATCTAACTGTAATTTGTGTTGTTTTGTTTTTTTGGCAAAAAATTATATAGCAGTATTTTTATTTGGCTTCAAACAAGATCCTGTTACAAGCTTTATTTGTGTTATTTTATTACATTGTCATTGAACACAATGTTAAAAAAATGTGATGTAATAATCCTGTTTTATGTAACCTCATATTATTTATTTAAATGTACTTTAATCTACAGTTCTACAAATCTACATTTCTCAACACTGGTGTATTAGAATAATTCTTTATTGGCAATATTTAATCAGTTCAATCAGTTTTCAGAGACAACTGAAGACTAAAGACAAACTGGTATAACTTTTCATAACAAAAGTAATTACTGATATGTTTTCTAACGTACTTTGATATTTAATTTCAAGTTCAGTCGTTCTTTATTTCTCCTTCACTCAGTTTAATATTCTTCCTGTAGGCTCCTGTTTGGTTTTAAAGGCATCAAATGCAAAGCTTTCAAACGCATATATAGAAACACCACAGTACATCATATGCAAAGTGTGCCATAAAAGGTAACAAAGGTCCCAAAGATAAACTAGAATAGAGTTTCCAGCATTAACATTTATATCATTAAGTTTAAACCAAATTAATAGATGTATAAAATTTTCATCACAAGCTCTCTCAGCAGCTTGCTCTGTATTTTGGCCATTCTTTCAACCAGAACCAGTGTAACTGAGACAGCCACGGCTTGTCTGTAGGCATCATTGCTGTCAACAGAATTTCTGTGGAACTGAAATCAGGACTTTGTGTAGGCCACTCATAAACTTTGAGCGATGTTCTTAAACGCTTTTGGTTGTGTGCTTATGGTTAATGTCTGGAAGACAAAATGTTCAACTTCTTGGCTCCTGTGTTGAGGTGTAATATCTATATTTTGACATATTGTGATTTCTACCTCTGTACTTCAGAATGTAAAGATGGCTGCTGTGAATACGTCTGCTTTCTCTAATCTACGGTGCATTTCTTCAGTGACCCCTCAAGGATTCGACATGTTGTTTGAGTGACTTCTTTTTTTCAGCTCCAGATGGCACTACAAAAATATGTTATCATTCCATGACTGGGCCTGCTACAATCAGCTGTCATTTGTATAATGGCAGCTACTCGGGATTGTTCTTAACATGATTGGATAATTGTCGTTACTGATTGGATCCACCTGTATATTGGGCACTTCTCAGGAAGTCATTTGTTTGCTTTCTTCTTTTATAGATGTGATCTGTGCACTATGTGCATATTTTGCTTGGAACAAGCACATTTTAGGTTTTATTAAAAAGTAACAAAAGCTTTTAGGCTTTATATTAATGATGACGCTACAGATTGGTCTGTTTAATTATAATGGTGTAGAAATTAACTGAGAGAGATAAATCACTAATTGCAAATACTTGCGTGAAAATTAATCATGCACCAAAACAATTATGGCTGCTTTTTGCATTGGTTTGCAAAAAAAAAAAAAAAAAAGTAGCTTATTTCTTTTTGCTAATGTGCAAATCCGAGTGTCTTTGCTCTCTGGGTTTTAAGCATAAAGGTGTAAATAATAAAGAAGTGGGTCTTCCGACACTTATTTTAATGTGTGTGTCTGTTAGAAAACTGCATGATGAATCCTTGATGCACAGGGACGTAAGCAGCCATCCATCGCCCCCTGCTGGTTAAAAATATAGACTTTGTCCCTACCAACAGTGTCTTCTTTGTAAATTTGGGTTAGTTCTTCAGGATTTGAGTTTGTCTTTTAAAAAAAATAGTTAGTACAACACAATGAAGAAGCAGTTCTAGACATGATAAAAAAAAACTTCTGTTTATCTTAAACCAATATACTAAGTGGGTCTTAACTGCGTTGTTTTCTCAATGTGTTTCAGTGTCTAATGTGTTCATTCTTGTGGCTCTCTACACTGAAAGGCAGCTGTCGAAGGTGAGCAGAGAAACTCCATACGCTTCTGAACATTACAGTTTTATTTTAATTGAAATATGGAAGTCAGAGCTTTTCTGTTCTGCAGAAAAGATATTGTTAAGACAAGCTGGCTGACCAGCTGATCTCCCTAGTTGCATCTGCACATGTTAAATGGCAAACTCTAGACACAAATCATTTTTCACCGTCTTCATTCAGTTCACTTCTTGGTTGAGTTGGGCTCTGTCTGTTTGGTGTTATTGTGTATATGTTCAGTTTTTCTCTCACTCAATACTAAGTAGGCCAGCTTTTTCTATAAATGTTATCAGTTCAAATGTTTAAAATATTAATGTTTACCTCCCAATATCAAGGCAGTGACTAAAAGTTTAAAGCTGTTTTTTTTTTGTTTTTTTTTTTTTTTTTTTTTTTTTTATTGAGCGGTTCTTAGAAATTTGGCAAAAATGCCTTTGAGATTTGATGTAAATGTGCTTACATTTCTCTTTTCCTTGTATAACCAGGGTTCATTGAGTGAATTTGCTGGATTTCTGGTCTACTGCATTAATTTATCAGTCCTGCTAACATTTCCTGCTGCTGTGGTGCTGTGGGTTCCCTCTATGACGTCAGGTAAATGTTTCTCACTATTGTCTAACAAAGACAAATGATCTTAAACAAAACCAAACGGTTATCCAGTTGTTTAGATGGGTAAACAAAATTATATTCTAACACCACAGAGAACTGCTTAACATTGATGGTTTGTTAAAAGGTATTTCCCAGAACAAGTCATAATTGAAGTCGGTCAGCGGCAGTAATGAACCAGTTGGTCATACCTGGATTGTTTCCAGTTGGCTGTAAAGGCAAGAGCAGGTCAAGAGGAGATGGAGGAAAGGAAATGAAATGAAAAGAGAACAGATGAGAAGAGAAGATGAGAGTTGCCAAAGGGGGCGTGGCTTGTAGCGTAAGGTCATCCAAGGGTCTCTTTATTATGTCTTAATCAGGCAGCTTGACAGCAACAATGGCTGTTTTCCATAAAAACCATGCAATATACCAATGGGTAGGATTGTTCTGTATAACAGGACAGTGGACAGCGTGTTTTTCTTTCTTTTTTTTCTTTTTAACATATCTGTGATAACTCTGGAGTTGCCTAAAAGGAATTTGGACACCTTTTTTACACCTCCAAACATGATGCTGCCATGCTTCAGTGTAGCGATGGTGTTGCAAGCTTACACTGTTTCCTCTAAATCAGGGGTGGCCAAGTCCAGTCCTCGAGAGCCACCATCCTGCAAGTTTTAGAAGTATCCTTACTCCAACAGACCGGGATCAGCTCTACAGAGGCCTGATAACGAGCCAGTCATTTGATTCAGGTGTGTTGAAGCAGGGATGCATCTGAAACTTGCAGGATGGTGGCTCTCGAGGACTGGACTTGGCCACCCCTGCTCTAAATGTACCAAAAATATTGCCAAAGATTTATCTTTTAAGGACAATGGCCCACAGAACATTAGGGGTGCTCTAATTGCAGTTTTCTGGCTGATGTCCGATTACCAATCTTTAAAAAGCCTGACCTGACAATTCCCAAATATAGCAAGAAAGTCACTGAGTTTGTAACGGTGGGTTGACTATTGCTAACTTCAAACGTGCAGCCGTGACCTGGTGGATGGGCCTGTCAGTCAAACCTCTCTCACAGCAGAGCAAAGAAGGACAGTGGTTGATTTTTAGACCTTTGCCGAGGTTGATGAAATCAGTGGAAAAGATCAACTCACATGCAAATATCTGTCGATCTCCCAAAATTAAAGTCTTTGTCCCAGTGGGCGTTTGAGAACTGTAATGTGGCGTCTTGTTTTACCTGGATATTGCAATATATTTTATATGTGCTTGCAGAGTACAACTGTGAAAGTATTCTACTAAAGGTAAAATTGTGAAACTTGAAAAGACACATATTTCACACAGATTTACACAGTTGGATTTTTCTTCATCCCAAATGTGAGACCAATTAGACACGAACTGGCGTATGCAGTTCTGTTAGTGTTGCATTAGTGCAAAGTTTAGTTTTCTGGACACTTGTGACTTTACCTGAGTCAACAAACATACTTGAAACTAAGTCTCCTTGTAAAAGCCATTTATATTTAGTCCCCCGGTAAATCATTGGTTTAAGGCTCTGTTCGCTGCCACTTTGGGTGGCATTCTCTTCTGTTTTTCCTCTCATCTGTTCTCTCCCTGGGAGGTGAAGGAGCGAGGGAGTCGCTCCATCTGTCTGTAAGCTCTCCCATCTCTGCTGCTGCTGTGCACACAGGAAGGGCAGTGGCAGAGGGCAGGTGTGTGTGCAGATATTTGTATGTGTGTTCAGTATATGCTGTGTTTTAGTGTCACATTTTGGGTGAGTTTAACGCCATTATCTTCGGGTTCAATTTGATCCCATTTATTTTGTCTGTAAGTGAATGCTTGACTTTTTTTTGCCCCATATCGAAGGACTTTTTTGTAATTTATTGGGAGAACTTGATAAACATAATGATCTGTTTTCAATGTCTTAATGAATTTATTAAGTGTGTGACTTGTAATTGTTTAAAACAAGTCTTTCAACTAAATACTACTCACATAAGATGTTAAAAAAGGCACTTTTTGTTGTTTTTTTTTACATGTAATGATGAAGTAGGTTTGATTTTTGTTCTTATTAACATCAAGAAACGGGTCTGGACTTGTACATATTATTTGAGGCTTTGCTCTGAAAAGGAAAAATAGAATTGGAAACCTCTCCGGCGATTTCTCTTGATTTGAGTGGGTGACTGAGAGACAAACTACTGGCTCCTCTGGGATGTTTTCCCGGTCGAGCTTTGCCCCCGCTGTGTGTTCATGATCACAATCTACAGTTGCTGATTTGGACACGGTCTCACTGTTTAGAGGCCACGCTGAGCCGGAGAGGCAGATGGTTAATGGATAAGATCTGCTGTGGTTTGATGCCAGGTGTAGTGCAGACCTCCTCTTCGCACTGTTGGCACAACAGAGGCGATTTTATTTGTGTTTTTGTTTTTTTGTTTCTTTTTTTCCTGGTGGCATATGAGCATCTGTTTGTTCTGTGACCAGCTCTGTCTCATTTCACAAAACGTATGGTGGCTATCGATGAAGCGCAAGCATAAAAACTACTCAGCTTGTTTGCGTGCTCTAAAATAACTGCAGATGTCTGTTTATCTACTTTGAAATCGGTTTTGCTTTAGTACACTTAAATTACAATCATAATAAACATGTTTTCTGTCTCCTTTATTTTTTTTATTCTACCTTCATTCTCAAATATGTTTTCCAGCTTTTGCTGATTTTATTTTTTATTTTTTTGCCTGTGTCCTCCTGACTCCCTTTATCATTTTCTTACCAAACCATGATTAAGCATATGTTCACGCTGCAACTTTTCCAGGAGGGTTTCTTTGGTGTCTGACACCATTTCTCTTCACTTCCTGTCAGTTGGTGGTGCGATTGCACTCGGCTTTTACACAATCCTCTTCCTGAAGCTGTATTCGTATGAGGATGTGAACCGGTGGTGCAGGGAGCAGAGCACCGCCAAGGCCAAGAAACTGTCCAGGTCACTGTCTTGTAAGTCATCCATATACATGCATGCTGTGCATCTTTTGGAGTCCTCAAAAGTTAGGCATATAATATTATATCGATCACATATGTTATATTTCAGCCTCTTCTCAAATGTATTTTTGCATTGTGGCTCACAATGTTGCAGTGACATCTACTGGTAAATTGTCTAACTAAAATTACAGTCATATTCGTTTTAGTTACTCAGTTTACCACATTATATTGATTAATTACACAGACCCTGATGTTTTTAAAACATTTATTGGTATTATGAGGATTTTTGCAATTAGAACAAATGAAAACATGACATTTGTTATTAGAATATATATATTCTAATGATAGGTATTGAACATAAAGATTATGTTCAATGCCTGCTTGAAGATTATTTTCAAAAGTTGCTTCTAATCTGACAAACTTCTTCAAAATGCATATTCTAATTTTTGAATATGAAGTATAAAAAAAAAAAATCTTGAAAATACTGGATTATATGTACAAAATATAATCATAACATCAACATTATTAATGCAAAGAGCCATTTTTTCCTTCCATAAATAATTTTTGCATAAAGCCACAATTTACACTTGACTCATATTATAAATCTATAGATGGTATTTTCATAGCATTTCATAGCATTGCATGGTTTGCTATTTCTATATTTATTTAAAAAACTAATTTTACACCTAAAGGGCATAAATGGATAGTAATCATCTTTCGACATTAGCAGACCATTGTTCAAGTTCCCCATAAAAACCTACAGAAGAATATTTAAAACCCTTTTTTCTCATCGTCTCTTAGTGAACCTGCTTCCTTTTTGTTCTCAACTATCATAAACCACATGGGCTCTTGAGCTGCAGATTGCAGACCCCTGACCTGAACTCTGATTGTCTGATGCAGGTCCTTCATCGCAGCAATTTAAAGGAGGTGAACAGAAAGTGTGTTACCCTGGCAACCTTACAATCAAAGGTAATGAAATGCATCACGCTGCAAACTATTTCAGTAACGTTTGTGTGGAATGCTTCTCTTTGTCACGTTTTCTGACCTCTCTACCAAATTTGCAGATATGTACTACTTTGTCCTTGCTCCGACTTTGTGTTACGAGCTCAACTTCCCTCGATCTCCTAAGATTCGCATTCAGTTCCTGCTAAGGAGGCTGTTTGAGATGGTGAGGAAATATTTTGCTACATGTTGAGCATCTATCTGTCCAGTATGTTAGACAAACGTACAGTTCTTCAGTCCACAAGTTTTAATAAGGATGAATTCAAGTTAGATATTCAATACTATCAGTAAATATTAAAAATAAATTATTTACTACTTGGAGTTTTTTCTGTCCCTGGTTGTAGACTTTAGGAATCCTATAAAGCTAATGTTTGTCCAAAGACCCAAGTGTAGGGCTCCTGCTCGGATGTAAAATGTGTGGAAACATAAAGTGTTTACTTTTATGTTATGTTTTGGAAAAATAAGATAAATTATGGTAAAATATTTGTGTTCCCAGAGTTTTTTTTTTCTCCATATTTTAATTGTTTTGGTTTCTTTCCTGTATTATTATTCTCTGTTCCTTATAGATCACGTATATATTTCAGTTTTTCTTTTCTTTTTAAAATAATCTTTTTTTCACAAATTGTCACTCACTAAACTTTTTCTCCTTTCAGCTGTTTTTCATCCAGCTTTTAGTTTTTCTCACCCAACAGGTACAGTCTGATATGTCTTGCTTTTTTTTTTTTTTTTTGTTTTTTTTTTACTCAGAATTAAATTACAATCAAAAACTTCACTTTTACAACTGTAATCTCATGTACTAGGATCTGATTGGATTTACATGCTATATATTATTTTTAATTAATCAAAACTCTGTTAAATGTCAAATATTTCATATTTTCAATGTACCAGAGATCTGAAAAATTAATTGAAACTTTTTCTTTGTGTCAGTGGATGGTCCCCATCATTCAAAGCTCAATGAAGCCTCTTGAAGTAAGAAAACTAAATCGTTGATTTTAACTCTCACTTTTGCTCACACTGCAAATTTTTAAGTGTGCTTTGAATCTCCACCAGGACATGGATCTGTCCCTGATGACTGAGAGACTTTTACGATTAGCTGTAAGTAAAGTCATTTCAGAAATAAATTAAGGTGGTAAAATGTTGGTCTTTGTTCTCTCCACATCTGTGGATCTCAAATATTTGCGAGATTCACAGCGCTCCATAAATTTTAGCATGTATATTATTATTTTTATGTTTGCTTATGTGAGCATTTACTTTGTCTTTCAGGTCCCTAATCACTTGTTGTGGCTGATGTTTTTCTACTGGTTCTTCCACTCAACTATGAATTTCACAGCCGAGCTGCTGCGCTTCGGAGACAGACAGTTTTACAATGACTGGTGGTAGGTTTTATTTGTGTCTGTATATTGTTACTGAATTTTATTGATGCATGCAAGCTGTGTGTCATGGATCGGGAGGATTTGTCCTGCTCTGACTCGCTGCCGGTGCTGCAATCTGCCCATATATGTTACTGGGAAAGAATTAGCTATTTAAAAATTAAGAGATTAATATCAGTTGATGTTGAAGATGGATTAAATTATTTTCATCCTGTAGCCCTGTCACAATAATCAATAAATAAACTAATTACATGATAAATTAAAACAAACTCAATAATTTCCATTTGCATGATTTATTACTTATCTCTCTTTTTCTCTTTTTCTTCCAAAAACTGGATGATAAAAGTCTTCAGTTTGGCGTTTTGGTTTCAACTAGCCCTTTTATTGAAGGACAATTTGGTGTACAAGGACTTCAAAATTCATTTTATTTTGTCGTTTTGTTGATTTATTTGGGGTATTTAAAATGTCTTCCAGTTCCAGTATTAAATGTTCATTAGAATTTAAAGATCATTGATCTTCTAGAATGTGTTTCCGCATTGTTATTTAGCCATCAGCATTATCTTGATCTCAAAATGATCTCAAAACAACAATATTATTGTTTATCGCAGTAACTTCTGGAAGAATTTATCATCCAGCAAAATTTGTTATTGTGACAGGTCTATTCATGGTTTGCTTTTACGAGGGCAAGACTTTGAGTTTTTACTTTTACATTTAATCTTAGCACATAAAAATAATTCTTGTCCATGTGTCTCACTGAGATTATAGTAAAAATGTGTTTTTATTAATAAACTGTGGTTACACAGTAGTATTTCAGGAGATGCACCATTCAGTTTTGTGACTGTACCTAATCTTTAGTGTAGAAAAGCCTAAACCTGGTGATACTAGTTTTAGTATTTTAGTCTTTTCCCCTCTGTTACAGTGTTCAGACTGAATATAGTTGTAGTTACATAACCCAGTGAGGCCTCTCTCTGGCGCATTAGCTGATTGGATAAAAGATTAGAAAATTTTATTTCTGAAGAGCTTTTAGTCTGTTTGATCAGTTCTGTTAAAATCTATTTAATCTTTCACTTCATCACAGGTATAGATTTTATTGTATTGCTCATGTTTGATTCACCAGGACAGGACTAACACCTGTTTTAGGAGATTTCAATGCTTAATTTTTCCCTTCAGGAATTCTGAGTCGGTGACTTATTTCTGGCAGAACTGGAACATTCCTGTACACAAGTGGTGTCTCCGGTAAATCACCTGCACACCCAAACATGTTCTTAACAATATACATTTCATCCTTGCATAGACCCAACAATGAATTAAGGAGAAATGCATTTTTTGTTCTCATGTTAAATGCAGTTTATCAAATAATTGAAGGTATTTTCTTTTATGACTGTTTCGCTTTGTAAAAGGGGGATGAGTGTGTTAAAATTCAAACTTTTCACATGTATTTATTTTCGGTTAATAGCAACAGACTAAAAATAAACTGTTCATCTCTGTAGTCATTTCTACAAGCCTCTGCTGAGAAAAGGATTCAGTAAAATGTTCAGCCAGTCAGCTGTCTTCTTCCTGTCAGCGTTCTTCCATGAGGTAAGACAATCGGTCTACATGCCTCCTTCTACTTATGCAGATTATCATGTAGTACACACAAATACAGCTGCAGCATAGATGTGGTACACATGTTCCACCGATGTTATTTTTTTTTGTTTCCTCCCTCGGTTTTTGCTTTAGTACCTGGTCAGTGTCCCCCTCAGGATGTTCAGACTCTGGGCTTTCACAGGCATGATGGCACAGGTGAGAAACCAGATATAATTTACAATACAACTGTAGCCTAGAGTGATCGAACCAAATATACATACATTTTTGTAGAACTTCCAGACTGTTTATGTGTTTCATTTCGAAACAAGCACTTATTTTTAAAGTGTTCTTAATCCAGTGGCAGTACTGTACTGATTTATGTAGTTATGCATTGCACCACAGTAAAGCAAAGTTAATTGTAATCATTTTGACTGATGCAGGAGCTTCAGTATAACTCACTCAAAGTAGAAGCATAATTTCCTTTATTCACCAGGTGGCACAATTTGTTCTATTTGTTTCCATCTTCCTCACTTTCTTTTACATCATGAAATAACAACAACACTCATTTATCAAGTGATAGCAGGAATAGAATACTTGATGTTTGTAGATGACTTTGTGTCACACTATTAAATAAATATAAATGTTAGCAGCCTATTTTATATGCTTTTAAAAATTTGGTACATTGTTTTAAGTCTTATTTTCACTTATAATTGCAACAAATAAACAAATTTGTTGTGATAAATTTATCCTATTGATTTATATAATAATTATTCATTGAGTTTGAGATTTTATTATACTTGAAGATCAAAATAAAAGTATTTCTGATTGATGGAATAATAACACAGCACTTTACAGCAGATGTTGGACTTCAGTTGCAGTCTATTTCTGTTTTTGGCTTAAAACGTCAGGCGAATGGTCATATATTTAAGTTTTACTAGTTTACTTTTGCTTTTTTTTTTTTTTTTTACAATACCAGAAACTATAGTGCTCCATTTAAAAACAAATAATAGTTTCAAGTAGTGACTTGAAAGGAAAGGAGAATTTATTGTCAAAGACGTGATTAGGAAAAGCAGAAATGATGCAGTGATTTACATGAAGATGAAAAAGTCGAGTTAATCTGCTCTGACCTGTGTGTGAGATCTAGTTTATTGTTTATTGAATAACATCTTTCCCAACCTGACTAGATCCAAATGCCTTGACAGAACCAAGGTTTAGTAATTTGATCATTGGGTTCTGATTCAATGGAACTTAACTTTACAATGCAGACTACCAAAGGGGGGGAAAAATAAAATAAAACTTTAAATGTTGGTCAGTAAAACAAAATGACTACTTATTCTTTTAAACTCCTCAGCTTCCATTAGCATGGCTTGTTGGCCGCTTCCTGCGAGGTAACTACGGCAACGCTGCAGTGTGGATCTCCATCATCATTGGCCAGCCATTTGCTGTTTTGATGTACGTCCACGACTACTACGTGATGAACTACGGCGATGGAGTAGAATAATACACACACACAAACCAGTGGAGCTCAGACCTTGTTTTTTTTTTTTTTTTTTCCTGATCTCCTCCCTCTGACTCTCCTGGATGAACAAAGACATAAACGGTACTAAATACACAGCCAGTAACTGATGTCTCAGTCTACATGTCAAGATAATCTCAGAAGATTTTTTTTTTTTTTTTATGATTATGTCATGTTTACGTAAAACGTCTTGTAAACTTAACAGATGACAAAATATTTAATAATATATTAATCATGAAGTACCACTCTAACTATAGCAGAGCCATAGAAAAACTGCTAACTGCAGCTTTATACTCAGGTGATCGGTACTTTAGTGTCTTATTAGAACGTATGATTGTGAGTAGGGGCTGAAACCTCTAGTGAATGCAGAACTTATATGTCAGTGCAAGAAGATAGCATTTTGCTTACTTCTTTATGATGTTAATTCAATTTTCTGACTTTGTGAACAGATTGTATAATTACTGAGGAAAATGTATTTCCATCTATCCATCTATTGTGAGGAGGAATGATTGTATGGGGGAGGATTCTGTTGTCTTTTTGTTTTAGGGTTTTTTTTCACCAGTTGCTGTAAAGTCAACATTACTGTAAGAACTGTTGACTATGAGATTTTTTTTTATTATTATTACCTAAAGTGCCATCTGAAAACATGTGTAGTTTATTAAAAGTTATGATGCATTAATCTTTGTGGGCGATTGCCAAGTGTCATATTTTTAAACAATGTCATATGAAATAAATCTGTAAAGAAACTGGAGAGAGCATTGTATTTTTATCCATCTAGTGGTTATGTAATGTAATTTGTAAGGAACAGATTTGACCATTTGTATAGTTACTGCACTGTAAACATATATTTCATAACTTTTTTCAAAAAAATGGAAAGGTTAAAGCACATATGAAAGTGAAGGTGTGGAATGTCATAAAAGTACCACACAGTTTTTTAAACAGGAAAATACGTCCTGATGTTTTTTTTCTTTTTTTTAGAGACATGAAAGACCTGTTAGTGCAGAGCTCTACTTCCTGGGCCAAATAATTAGGTAATCACCAGGACTCTAGAGCTTGATTGCATGCCATGAAAGCAGTTTGAGCATTTTGTTAAACTGCATTGGAGCTGGGATTCATCAAAAAGTTGCTTTTTATTAAAAGCTGCAAAAAGGATTCAGCCTCTGTAGATGTTCACCTTCCTGGAGGACAACCACCCACCCAGCCAGAGCTGCAACAGTGGTTTAAATCAAAGTATATTAATTATTACTGAACGCATCACTGAATGTTCTAGCCAAAGTGCAGACCCAAATCCAATTGAGGATCTGTTGAAAGAGTTTCAAACAGCTGTTCCGTTACATTTCCCTCCCAGTCAGACAGAGCTTTAAATATTTAGCAAAAAAATGTGGTCAGAAACTGGTAAGAGTATTAGATTACTCTTAGAGACTTAAAATTGTAATTCTCTGCAAGGAAAGGTTTTTGTACATTTTATTGGCTTGGATATTTAAATAAAAAATACACGCAGCACATTCAGTTTAAAAAACTAAATGTAAAATTGAATTATTTACTTTAAAATTCTACTCTATGTTTCTAATGAAGTGCATTGTTGTTGCAAAGTGACAAAATGTGAAATGTTATTTATGGTGGGATAATGTTTATAGCTACTGAGCGAGTCAAATAAAGGAAAACCTCACTGGCTTTAGACGAAACAGCTGCCAGTTCACAGGTTTGATATAAGTAAGACATTCTCTGTGATTTGGCAGCTTGCGGGTTTAAATATAAACAGTGACAAACAATTTCATCTCCCTGCGTTGGAGGGCCACAAAATCAGGTCACATTCTGCTGCTGGTTTAGTCATTCAGAGGGGTGAGGACAGAGCTGCAAACCTGCACTTTGTCAGGTTGACAGAGAATTAAACAGCAACTCTGTGAGAAACCGCAAAGTGTCATCAGACATTCGTGTGCTTTATGAAATGTTAAACAGTCGTTAATAAGGATCAGTTCACCGATGTGAAAGACATGACTTTGGAAGATGCGCCACGCTCAGACTGGTTTCTTGTTAAAAATCATGAATGCTGATATGGTGGATATACATGAAAAAAAATCTCATCTCCACTGGGAAAGTGGTGTGATGTGATGGCTCACGTTTGTTTTCTGCATTTTTTGTGATTTTTAAGAGAGTGAATGTTACCTGCACAAGTAATCGGTTCATCAGTCTTCTTACTGCCAAAATAGCTGAGGAAAAAAGCCAGGGTAGCCACTCTTCTCTCTCTTTCTCGCCACTCATTCTAGTAAAAAGCACAAGCATCTGAGGTAAATGTTCATCTTCAAATATCTGTATTAAGAAATTTAAGCAGGCATGTTTCCCTATCTTTGTTCTGTGTCTGTTCCTGTCTTCCTTTTTGTCCCCATCTCGGGTAACAGGTTGATCCATGGATCTTCTTCAGACATCTGTTATTCCGGATCTTTCCCAGAAACGCTGACAGGTTATGAGTAATGATGATCCTCTTGCCAGGAAACCAGGAGACACAAATCCGTCTCATTTCTCAGGATGGATGGGTCATTGGTTCAGGGAGTATTTATGGTGGCAATGTAAAAGTTTTACATTATGTATATAACCCCACATAAACATGAAACATCTTGCAAATCAGTTGTTTCACTTGCATTTCAGATTTAAATACCTTAAAATTATTTTTATTCTAAAATCAATCCAACATTAAAATTTTTTTTAAGGTTTTTTTTTTTTTTTTTTTTACATTATAGCAAACTGTCTCTGTATTCTTATTAGGAAACTGTCGCTTCAGCTGAGCCAGAACGTCTTTTAACAAACTTGCCAACAAGCAGGCGAGAGACAAAAAAAAAATTGTTTAAAACTGCATGTTAAGGTCTAATTTTAAACATTTATGGAAAACATTGCATTGCATGTTAATCTTTTCATTGCAGTTGTCAGCTGTAGTCGCAACAGACTAAAAATAAAATTAGTAAAAGGCTTTAAAATACATTTGACCTTTACTGCAGTTGAATAATATCAGAAAAAGGTCACCGCTGTTCACAGCGAGCCGTCATTAAAGTCCTCATCATTGTGTGTAGTGGGGTGATAAACGCTGGTCCTCATCCAACCTCGTTGCCACAGTTCCAGGTTTAAAGTTTTAATTATTACTCTGACTGTAGGCATGGACACATTCACAAAAGTTGGCAGTTTCTTATGAAAACACATTTCTTTCTAGCCTGGCATACACTGTGTGTTTTCTTAGTTATACAGGACTTGCCAAGCTCTTACATTTTTCATAAAAATACTTGAATCATAAAAGAAATGCCAGGGACTCCAATAAGTGTGGATTCTGCCTACACTGCACTTTTTGCTCTATCCAGTAAGATTTTTGTAGTTTTATTAGTGTCCGCTTTTACTACTTCAACAAAAGATCAACTTACCAGAGATCGCAATAAACACACCGAGAGCGTTATATAATTTTAGCCCTGCTCTCTACAGAAGTACTTCTGCAAAACTCCACGAATTGTTGCTCTGTTATTTATTTGTTGTTTTTGACTCAAAGTACAAGTGTCTTTTAGTTAAAGACATTACCTAAAATATATTCCCTACAAAAATGAATTGTACTTAATTGAAAATACCACAAAGGCAAAAGAAAAAAACATTATTTTTTTACTTTTATCTTTGTGTGTTTTCAGTCTGTTTTTATTTAAGCTATGACATCATTTATTGTTCTTTGTAAAGTTATGCTCCAACAAGGGTTGCTCTTACATTGTGTGTGTGTGTGTGTGCGCATTGTGAACATGTCTATCCAGAATATAAACACTACAGAGACTTCCTGTCTCAGCACCAAACAGAGGGCTGCTTCAGAATTTGAGGAAGAAAAATGGGAAGGCAGGGACACTGAGAGAGACCAGAGACTAAAAATGATGCTAACACGAGAGGGAACAGAGGAAAAGCAGAAAATAGCAGTAAAATGAGTGAGACTCAAATCAAGAATCTAAGGCAGAAGCATATTGGGATTTTTTTTATATGCTAAGAAGTGATACAGTAAAAGATGACCATGTAAGAAAATAGAAATTACATTTCTTTATGCTTCATTTTTATGGGGAGATATTTTTTGTTGCCTCCTTGCAGGATGAGTCAAACACCTGATAGGTTTGTTGCTTGATGTCAAGTTCAGTCTGAAAGGCTGAGCTATTTAACACATGATTGGTGTTGAACTGAGAATGATGCTTCCTTGGACATTGATGAAGGATTTTCGGCTTTCGAGGAAAGGACAACTTCATTAGGACAAAGCCCATAGGTAGCCTGCCGTTTTTAAAACCTGCTGGTAAGTTAACATCAACATGGACGATCTCATTAAGGTATGAAAGTTGTTTTGTGTGTTTTTTGTTTTTTGTTTTTTTTAACAGGAAATTCATGTCAAATTGGATGTTAAATGTAAATCACATCAAGAAAAAGTTCAGTTTACCTGAAAGGCGTCTTGTTGAAGCGATAATCGGAATACTTAAGATCGGCGTGACATTTCTGTGTCACCATCTCACCCTTTGTTTGTCTTTTTCTCAGTATTTTTTTTTTTTTTTTTTTTTTTTTGTCTCTCAGGCAGTTAGTGCAATCATCCAAACAGGACTCCCACACTGCTGGAGATTATTTGGACAATGTTGTTTTCAATCTGCCTCTAGGCCTTTTGTTTTCCTCGCAGTATCATTTGACAATTGCCTACAATTTTAAGGATGCAGCATGTGCAGAATAGCCTGATCTATGCAGTTCGAATCAAATTTTTTGTTTCACCCAGGTTCGAAATTACAAACACAAACTCTGAAATGTTCATAGACCACCAGTTGTATTTGCTGAATTTGCTTTTATTTTTTTCTGGTACAATGGCAATAACAACCCCTCCCGACCCCACTGAGGGACAAGGGTGTTCAGAAAATGGATGGATGGATGGACAATGGCAATAACATTTCTAATTCTAACTCTAAGTAAATTGGTAGAGTTCGGTGAAGTAGATTCAGAAGAGTAATGGTTGTTTCTCTGTTTGCTTTACAATTCAAACATCTAAACTTCAGCGTTTTTATGTGGTCTTGCTACTATCACAAACTCGGTGAAATTAGATAAATGACCATTTCTGGTTTCATAGATCTTTTATTTATCTGTTTTTATGAACTGCATCCAATCCTCAAAGTGGGCTTTTATTTGTCATTTATTCAGAATTTCCTGTGTTTCACTAGTCTTCTATGAAAGGCCTAAATAATGGAGAGCTGCAAACCTTTTCTTTGCTTGTCACTCATCTCTGTAAAGCCTCTGTTTTTCGCAGTTGTTTGCCATTTCTCTGTGTCCCAGGACCTCCTTCCTAAGCTACTCAATTCAGCTTGAAAGCTAAATTGTTTTTCATTCTACCGGGCTCCTGTGGGAACACTCAGACCTTTAGAAATAAGTTCATACCCTTTCCTGATTTGTGCCTTCCCACAATGTCATTGTGAAGGGCGGAGAGCCACCCTGACCTTTTTGTTGGGCATTTTGCAACATTAAATTGTTGCATTCATATATAATTACATAAATAAAGTTACTACTTATACCATAGCTTATCTACAGCAACTTGAATGAATATTCAAGCCCCTCAAACCTTTTTTTTATGTTTCTTGACTTAACAACCACAAAGTTCAATATTTTATTACTTGATATTTTGTGGTAAACCAGCATGAAATATTTGATAATTGTGTGGACTGTGTGGAGAGACTGGTTTTATTTTTCACTTATCTTTTCTTACAAAATAGCTGAAGCCAAGTAAGTTTGGAAGAAGAGCGTCTGTGAACATCAGTGTTCAAGTCTTACCACAGATATGAACTGTCCCCCCATCATCTCTTTAGCAAAACGCAAGCAGGACTTCTTGTAGCTTTCTTTCGACGACGCTCCTCTTCTCGACGTTAAAAGATAAAAGCCAGACTTTAGAAGATGTTACTGTAAGAGTCCCATTCATTTCCTTCATTGGTGCTAATGTACTGTGGCTGGGCTCGTTTTGGTCCTGATAATGAATCACATTATTCACGCCTCACCCTCAGTTGAGCATATTATTCTCATTACTCTGAGTAAACCATGTTTTTTTTTTTTTTTTTTTTTTATCAGCTGGGGATATTTTGCTGATTATTGTGTAATGAGAATAAAACAGCTAATCACACTTAGCGTCTTGAACTGTCCTCTCTTTGGTTCGCACGACAATTAAACCGCATTAGTCATGCAGGAACACGTGACATGCTGGCCGCCTCCTGGGGTTTTGTTATTCTTAGAGAAATTAGAATTAATGCAAAATGTTGTGTTCATTTTTCCATGTCATGGCAGATTTTCTGCTAGAATATCTTTCTATTTCAAATTGATTGCCATCATTTCATTGACAGGGATTTTATCAAGCTGTGTAACTGCTAAATGTGTTTATGTTGCATGTTGACATAAGCTGTCCCTTTTGTCTTGCTTAAAATAAGCCATCGTTATTATTGTCGGATGTTTTATTCTGTACTCTGACTTTATAAAATATAATATTACATTTGGAATCTCGGCACAAAAAAAAAAAAAACAAGCTGAGAAGACGTTTTATCTTGACAGTAAAATTGTTCTGGAAGTTGCACAAGCCACAGCAATGACTCTTTCCCCACTAAATTACTGCAAACTAACAGCTTAGCTAATCAAATTATATCGTACAAACCAGGAAGCTATAAATACCCTGTCAGCACGAAAACAATTTCTACTCAATTGCATTCGGTTTATTTCAGCTGTGAGAACCATTTACCATCTTTCCTCAAGGAAAATAAACACACAGAGTCCAACTTGAGATTCACAACTCTTACAGCGTTACAGAGCCAGGTGTTTCTGAGTCACTGAGATGAAAAACACATAAATTTAATAATCAGGATTTTTTTCATATGAGTTAAAGAACATACTGTTTGTTTTTCTGATGAGAAAATGGAAACACATATGCCAATGGCCCATGAGAGAGTATTTCTACTGGCAGTAAATGGTATATTTATTTTAGAAATAGCTGCACCAAATAGCTCAGATATTGGTTTTAAAGTGGCTCTGTCAGTGCAGTTGTGCCAACAACAACAAGCATTCTGAGGTCAAACAGAGAGAGGTCACGTCAAGGCAGAGGAATGTAGAAAAAGCTGCCCCTGCTCTAATGCGCATCTTCAGACACTGAATTCAAAATCACAGTCTTGCAAAAGTATTCATAGCTCTTGATTTTTTTTTTCTTCTAATTTTTCACATTAAAACCACAAACTTGTTAAATTTGGTTTCTATGTGATAGATACAAATTGTGAAGTGGAGGGAAAACCAGACGATGATTACAATGTGTTTTTACAGATAAAAATGTGAAAAGAGGGCTGTATATTTGTGTTCAGCCTTAATGAGCCAATACGCAGCAGAATCACCTACAACTTTAAGCCTTTTGAGGGTTTAACTCTACCAGCTTTGCACATTAAGACACAGATTTATTTATTTATGTATTTATTTTGCAATTTAGCCATAGTTAAGTAATGCTGGATACAGAGCAAGTGTGAACCTAAACTTTCAAAACTCCTTGTTGAATTTAGAATCAAAACAAGCACATATAATCATAATAAAATATATTGAAGTTTGTGTTTGCAAAAGTGACTAAATGTGGAAAAGTACAAAGGCTGTGAATGCTGAAAGAGCAACAATGCAAGAGCAACAATTTCAGGGTAAAAAAAAATTTGCTCAATGACTAATGCTGTAAGTGTTTGAGGTTTTTACTGTCATGCTTGAAGATGGGGAAAAAAGTAACACAACAATGGTGAGTAACGACTGAGACTTTGGATCTGCTACTTAGAGGGATATTAGAAAATGATTGAAATTTTATAAAAAGACATGCATGTTGATATTTTAGTTAACTTTAATGTGTGTTCTTCTTTCTTACAGTGCCACTTTTTGTCTGAGTTGCCAGTATCTCCATCATCAACTTAATCCCGTCTTCATGCTGTTAATGTGGGTCACCACCAACAGGATGAACTACAATAATACTGAATCCTGGCTTTGTAGCAACACCTCATTTTCCACCCTGCCCATAACAAACACGCCAGCTAACAGGAGTGGCATGGGAGCGTATCTTGAAAGACTGGCCCATTTAGACGAAGGACTGTACAATGATTTCTACGGCCTCTGGATTGCACTGATGGTCATAAACTCTGTCATATTCCTGGTAGGTTTTCACAAAGCTTCTTTACTAGCTTGTTTCCATAATGTTTATGCAATCCTCCTTATTTCCACACCTTGACCTTTTGCCATGTTTTGCCACATTTGTATTCACTTTACATTGGTGTGCAATATAAAATACCTTTAAAACAAACTGAATTAGCAGTTGCATATACTGAAAAAGTTCCAGGGTGTTTTGCAAGGCGCTGTATCTCTTCCGTTGTTTCTCCAGGTGGGCATGCTGCTCAACACAGTTGCACTCTACGTTTTTTGTTACCGTACGAAGCAGAAGACCACCTCAGTGATCTACACCATCAACCTGGCAGTGACGGACCTCTTGGTGAATCTCTCTCTGCCAACCCGCATCTCGCTCTACTACAGCGGTGGAGCTTGCCTCACCTGCTCCTACATGCACATATTCAGCTACTTTGTGAACATGTACTGCAGCATCTTATTTCTAACCTGCATATGTGTTGACCGTTACCTTGCCATTGTGCAGGTGAGTTATTCCCAATCATTTGTCTCAGTAGGCTTTTTAAAATATCTGCGCTCCAACCTGCAGATCTTAAACTTAGATGTTTCGAATGCCTTGCTTTCCTGTGTCTTTGCAGGTTGAAGCTTCACGTCGTTGGAGGAACTCCAGCGTAGCCAAGCTGGTCTGCATTACCGTCTGGCTGTTTGCCATCGTGGTCACATACTCCTTTCTCTCCACTGCGTTCCAGCACACAGGCTGCTGCATCTCAAAGCTCCTCTTCCTCACAATCACCGAGTTCTTTTTACCCCTCATCGTCATTGTGGTTTTTACTCTTCGCATTATGTGGGCCCTGACTGACCGTCGACTCATGCAGCAGAGCAGGTAAAAGGCGAGCAGAAGAAGAGAAAATCAGAATTTTTTGCTACCAGTTCACACGCGTTAACCAAAACAAGTGAAAAATATCAGAGAATTAACTTACTTTCAAAGCTTTGGAAAATCCCTGATTGTATCGACTTCAGCTGATCACATTTCAGATTATGTTTCTTAAGGAAGCGGAGGAGAAGAGCTGTCCAGCTGCTGATTACTGTGCTGATCATCTTCACAGTCTGCTTCACTCCCTTCCACATCAGACAAGTGAGTAAGATATCCATCCATCCATCCATCCATCCATCCATCCATCCATCCATCCATCCATCCATCCATTCATTCATTCATTCATTCATCGCCATACACTCATTCTGCTATTGAACAAATACAAAAAAAGCATCAAATTCAGAATTATCCCACTGGTCTGGCTAGTTGAGTTAATTTCGGCATTTCTAACAAAACCTGAAGCATGGTTAGTTAAGACATTAAGAAAAATCTGGGTAACACTTTATTTGAAGGGGGTTGAATAAGACTGTCATGACACTTTCATAAACATGACATAACACATGTCATGAACATGAATAAGTCTTCATGAATATTTATGACTGTTGTCATAAAGTGTCATTTGGTAAATTATGACTCTTTTAATACAAAGTTGACATTATTCAAAATGTCTTTGTTTTGACAACTTGTCATTAACCATTAAATCATTACTGTTTAAACTTTACCTTTAATAACATAAAGTTACCTAATTTTTAAAGTGCAATCAGTAATACTTTTATAACAAATTTATATCAGTAATGATTTCTTGGTTCATGTCAAGTTGTCATAACAAAGACATTTTGAATAATGTCAACTTTGTATTAAAAGTGTCATAATTTATCGAATGACGCTTTATGACAACAGTCATAAATATTTATGAAGATTTATTGATGTTCATGACAGGTGTTATGTCATGTTTATGAAAGTGTCATCACAGTATTATTCAGCCCCCTTCAAACAAAGGGTTACCAAAATCTGTATCTCTACGGACACCTGGACTCAACACTACTTACACAACCACTATAATATGGACAAACAGTATGTATCTTTAAATTAAATGTGAAATAGTGGCAATATATGGGGCTATAAATACGTTGGAATCTTAAAGTTGGCAACAATAATGTCTCTGCATCTGCAACAGGTTGCCTGTGCTTAAAATATGACGGCTTGTGACCAGAGCTGACTGGATTTGTCTTTTTTTTTATTGTAGGTTTTATTGTATTTCTACCCTGACATGCCCCATCAAGTGATTGTGTACCACTTAACCGTCACTCTAAGTAGCTTGAACAGCTGTATGGATCCAGTTGTCTACTGCTTTGTAACAAATAATTTTAAGGTGAGTCTCCTGTCTAGCCACTCTTTCTCATTACCATATCCACCTTGAAAACTGTGCTCTCTGCCACACGTCTATCCTTTCTTCAAATCGTGATTTGTTTACCCATCGGTCAGTCATTCACTTTGTTCGTCACTAAAATATTTACCACTATTTCTGTCCACAGGCTACAATGAAACATATTTTCCGTCGTGCCGAGCCAGAGCAGACCAGTGGTGACATTGTCAGTATGCAGCACAGCTCCAAGGCCTCTGGGCGGACAGTTAGCGCCATCACCAATAACAGGATCATGATGACCAGGATTCCCAGCATACGACTGAGAGACATTTTGGATAACAAACATACTCCATGAAACTGTGCTAGCAAGAGGTGCTTGGTTTTATATTTGACAGAGATGAATAGTTTCTTAAAACATTGGTTCATTAACAAAAAAAGAAAAATGCTTTCCCTTGTAATGACCGTGAATCTTCAGCTCAGGACTTATAGTCAAGATATAAGTTTTTAGTATGAGCTCTACAGCAAAAAGAAATATAGGTGGGTGTGACTAATTATGGGCAATGACTAGAGACGGATTTTGTTTGCGACCAACTATCATCATGCAGAGCCAAAGTCATCTCTCTCAATTTTCATCTGGTGATGTTGCTTCTCAGAAGACTAATAAAGGACCTTTGTATCATTGCTTAAAGGATACACAATGAAGTCTCATTGAAGCTTCTTCAGATATAATGAAATGTATTGACATCATTGCATTAAAAAAAAAAGTATTTGCCTTGTAGGCTAATGCTTTTACCAATGCTTCCAAAGTAAGTTTTTTATTTTTAAAAATCCCTACTCTTGCACTTACATAGCTATTTAGACAGTAACTGTACTATGAAAATGTCCCCCAATCTTGAATAAGATTTACAGTTTAGTAATAAATTTAGTACATCTGTAACAAATTATGTGATTAAATTGACATCTGTTATGCAACTGGTTTTAGAAATAGTCAAAATGACATGAAAAACTGCTCTTGTGAAAATGGTGATGAAAGCCATCAAGATAAGTTGCACTCTTTTATGTACTGATCATTATTTTTTTAGAGTCCTTAGAATGACTTCTTACAGTAAAGGAATATTGCTCCATACAAAAATCCAAAGGACATTTTGTATGGTTTCATAAAAGAATTAAATTTAGCAGATTATTTAAACATATTAATAATGTGTGCTGTTTTAATCATATTATTTGCCAATGTCTAAGTTACACCAGTTCAATTTCATATTAACACAAATAGCAACTCAGTCAAGCACATGGCAGAAACTCAATGTACTTAACTATCTAGACGTGAAGACGACAAGCTGATGTTCAAATAGAACATCAGATTATGGGCAAGAGGCAATTAAGTGACTGAATGTGACATGGTAGTTGGTGCCAGATGACTTGGTCTGAGTACTTAAAAAACTGCTGATCTGCTGGAGAAAGATCCAAAAAAGAGAAAATGTACAGTGTGCTATACAGTGTGCTTCAGATGTGTGGATGAAAATACCTTGATGACATCAGAAGTCAGATGAGAACCATACATTTCAATCTACATTTTTACATGAAATACCATCTCAACACATCAAACCGAAGCAGAAGGGCTACAGCAGCAGAAGACCACACCAGGTGTCACAAATGTCAGTTAAGAACAGGAAACTGAGTTTGAAATTCACACAGGCTCAGCAAAATCAGATAAAACTAGATTGCAAAAGTATTGCCTGGACAGATGAGTCTTGATTGCAGCTGCAACATTCAGATGGTAGGGTCAGAATTTGAAATACACATCATGAATGCATGGATCTAACCTGCCTTTTATCAACATTTCAGTGGTGTGTGTGGTGTAATGATGTTCAGAATTTTGTTGTTGAGCATCCACTCATTATAACCAGAGTGGAGCCTGGTTATAATGAGATCTTATAACCAAGTAGCTTAAACAGCTACTTAGAGAGTAGAGCACCTTTGTGTCATGGATGTGCACCCCAAAAATCTACTGCAGATAATTTAAATCTGCAGTAGATTTAAATAATCTTCGATCTAATTTCAATATATTTGAACCTGGAAATTATTGCTGGGGAAGAGGGATGTGTGAGTGTCTTTCCTCAACCTGCGGCAAAGGTAACAGAATGGATACAAAAATATTGACGAAATAAAGTATGTTGACAGGGTCACATTTTTGCAACTGAGGAACTTGTTAAACTAAATTTCTGCAAGAAAAAAAATTGACAAAAATAAAAGCATTGCTCAAAATAGACTCCTCTCCATATCGGTATACTTTTACATGACCAAACTCAAACATATTTTGTCATAAATGAGCAACTCAAACATTTAAACATATCTTAAGTAATGTAATAGTTTGCTTATTTATAATTTCTTGACGTCACGGTCAACACCGTTGTCCACACCCCCTCTTTGTTACTGTGGAAACCAATAAAATAGATGAGTGGAGCGCGTGTATCAGATAGTCACTGAATTAGCTGGAGAAGCTTAGCCCTGACGCTAGCCCCATTTTGACGTTTTTATGGGCACATTTGCGGAAAGAAATTCAAAATGCTGCAATAGTTCTAAGGTGACCAAAAGAAGAAATTCCCAGGTATGTCCTGTCTTTTTGTGGTTTCACAGGAAAGAGTCTTTTGGTGTTAAGTCGTTAAACGTTTGCAGTCGAGATATATTTTAGCCAGCTTAGCTCGCCAAGGTAACGTTAGCAAGCCAAGGTAGGGTTAACGTCAGCGTCCCTACGGAGAGGTGTTTCTACCTGTTTTCAAGTAAACACAGAAAACAGTAAAAAGGAAACCTCTATAAACTCGTCGTGTGTACTTAGGGTGAGAGGCGGGAGGGACAAGTAAAGTTTGCTAAGGCTTTTTTCCCTCGGCAAAACAAGTTATGACAAGTTTATCAAGCGCTCCCCCTAACCAGTACATTCCTTTTAAAAGGAAACGTTTAGACAGTTTTCTTTTTCCTTTTTATCTGAACAAGCTCTCTATGATATGTGTATCTTATATTTACGGAGTTTCGAGTTTCGTTTCTACACGCAGCAAAATAACTATTGGAATGTCGCACATCTGTAGTGGAAAATTTTAAACATTGACATACAGTGAAAGGGAATGATTAAAGAATATAAATGCTTTATTATCACTATCCTCAAAGCTAAACCGCGCTGCCCTTAAAGGTACGTTATAGCATTGAGATAAATCTGTCAATTTAAACAGTGAACACTTGCGCAACGGACAGTGTTGTAATGTGGTTTTTTGTTTCTTAATCTTGTGCTTCAGATGTCATTTTATGGTTTGACGCCTATTGTTTGAGGTTACATTATATAGTCTCAAGTTTATGCATGGGTAAAAAAAAGCTTGAACTTTTGGCTGTATCCAGTTCTTTCCCAAAACTGATTTGCATCATATTTTATGTCATCTATTTTAGAGCAGGGCTACATTTTTCTAAACCTCAGAGGAGTTCTTGTTTCCGATTATGGAAGCCAAAAGTACAAAAATACTTGGAGCACACTGATGCTTTCTGGGACTGTGACTTGCAAAAGTATTCATACCCTTCGAACATTACCACATTTTGCAACTACACACTTAAATGTATTTCCTTCTCCGTTAGCTTTGGTAGTCATAAAATAGAGTTTTTTGCTTGTTCTTCTGTACAAGACAACTTAAGAGCAGTCGGATTAGAAGGAAGTCTTGCCACAGATTTTGAATTGGATTTTGATTTTGACTCGCTGGGTTATTCTAACACGAATATATCTAAATCATCTTTGGTTGTATGGTTAGCATCGTTGTTCTGATGAAAGGTGAACCTCCCCCACGGTTTCAAGTTTTATGCAGCCTTTAACAAGATTTCTCTGTCTTGCCCTGTATCTAGTTTCATCCATCTTCCTATTAGCTCCTGTGTTCCTCCTGAAGAAACTGTAGGGATATTGTCCTCAATGGGGTTTGCAGCTCCGATTTGCTATGACACTTTTGCATATAGGGAAATGGCTTTATTTGTGAGAATAAAATCATGACTATGTTTACTAACTGTGTGACTTCTGGAAGTGATTTTGCAGGATTTCATTTAGGGCATCAAATTAGAAAAACCATGCATGCCACATTTCTCAAATGTTTCATTGTAAAAACATTTTTCTTTTGCTTCAGTGATGTGCAACGTTGTGTTGGTACATCACAAAGAAATCCACTAAAATCCAATGAAAATTATAATTGCTAAAGGAAAAAACGTGAATATGTTCAGAAATATGAATGTTTTTGCAAGGACCTGCGTTTAAAAGGTCAGCAATCACCTACTATAATGTAAAAACAATGTGTTTACAGATTATCTTCTGTGTTACATGTTAACCCTTGTTACTGGTTCAACTGACTTTTGTTTTTTTCCAGATTTCTGCTATTTCCTGTCCAGCTGGATCTGCACAAAGTTGGAGACCCTTCAATTTTTTACCTGGTTTTCTACAAGCAAAATAACTGGAAATAATAAGAATACAACTTCTTTCCAAGTTTTTTATTATTATTATTACAACTTTTTTTTTTTTGTTGTTGTTGCAAATGACTGTTAGGCTCTCCATCACTTTGCAGTTGGGCTTAAGAACCATCTTTTCTGATTTTATATCAGTGTAATCGCTAAATGTCTAATCACTATTCATGGCCTATTTACCCCATTACAATGATGATTCATTTCTTTTAACTCAATATTTCTTAATGCTACACGTGTATTTTTTTTAGAAAAATAAACTATTCCCACTCAATAACTCAGCAAGAGTAGGGCTACGGACATGTGTATTTTTAGTATTATCATTTAAAATTTATTTTGGATGAAACTAAATGAGTGGAGTTGTCTTGGGATTTGAAGGAAGTTGTGAAAGAAACTAACCACAAACAGTTTAAATGAAGTCAGACCAAATTGAAATGGGAGGAGAACCTGAGGAGCATAAGGTCCTGGACCTTCCTGACGACAGAAAGCCTAACAGAGTCATGAAAGATGATAAAAGTGAGGATGAAGAGGAGGAGGGAAAAGCAGTTCAGATTCCCCGATATCGCTGGGTCATGCATGCTGCTGTGATGTTTGGACGAGAGTTTTGCTACGCCATGGAAACCGCCCTGGTGACACCAGTTCTTCTACAGATAGGTAAGCAATACTGTCTTTCTTAAAGTCACATTCCTGTCTTGCCTTGTTACTTAAGTGAGGATGTATTATGAAGTTGAGAAGGAAATTTTTTTATTTATCCGTAGAACCTGTGCTCCACTGAACTGGTATGACGAATGCAAAGCACACATGGTACTTTTCTATGTTGTCCTGCAAGTCCAGTCTTGCAATGGGTAAAGTTATTAGACTCACTCTGCTTAAGTGGCTCAGTACAGCTGCTTCACGATAATGTCGGTGCGATTATTCTAAACTTATGTTGACAAAAGTTACAGCTATCTCTCTTTCTTTGGAGGTACTTCAGCGACATAATTGTGACTAAATTCCTCAAACATTGTCAGGACATTAAACCAATCTGGCCCACACTTGGCCATGATGATGGTGTTTGTTCGTTTTCTTTGTTGGAGGGGTTGGGTTTGAATGCTTTGAGTTTTACATAAGTCTCCATGATTAACAGTTCTCAGGAGATACTGGAAAAACATCATGTAGTTTGTTGTCATTGGATTAGACTGGATGTTTCCGTCTGTCTCCCAAGCTGCACCTCTACAGTAGTACCCAGTGAGGGGCATTAGCATGGTGTTAGATGTCAACTTTGCCAGCATAGCAGAAATGAAACAAAGGCAGTTTCCCCTGCCCAGGTATGCCAAGAATGTGTAACACAGCACATTTCAGGTTCACCATGTTCTACTCTTTCTGGTGTATTAAACTTTATTTACTGTGTTTTTGTGCTTTTCTTAAGGCATTTGGTTGGGGTACTTTTTTTCCTCTGTTGGTATTGTCAGATTAACCTTTTACATTTGTATAGTTCAATGTTCAGATTGGTTGACTGATAGACTTATAGGTCACTCTGACAGAGATCTGCTTAAAATAAGATCTGCTTATTTGTATATATTTAGACTTTTTTTTATTTAAAATGGTACATCTAAAGCTGCCAAAAATGTTTCTTTCTTTTGTGAATAAGTATAGTATACACATTACACTTTTAGCTAAGTGTAATTAAAAATCCTCTGATTTCACATTTTTATCCCCTTTTCTGAAAGTTTAAAATATTTTTTAATTTCTTCACATAAAAATCTCATTAAAACTGTTCATAAGTCATTTATTTTGAACATTTATTTTTTCTTTTTGTATTAAGCAACCTGAATGTTCCCCTTTGCTGTCGTTTGTTAGTTTTCAGAAATGATCATCTTTTCAATAAGCAGGGCTGTAAAGTTTTCACAACTCATCATTCAATCTGGAATGGATTGAATGATGAGTTATAAAAAAGTACAACTACAAACCAACTTAAACTGTTTAAGAAGGACCTTATTGCAAAATATGTTCTATAAGAGGACTGTTATAAAGTCTAAATGCTATTCATGATATAAATAGTGTTTTAAATAATTGTACATCTTTAAATATCATGTAAAGTGGAAACAAGTTGTCTCGTTTTGGTGTTTTGACAGTTAATTGATTATAAATTGATAAAAATGAAAGGGGCAAGTGATTATAAGATATTGTATCTTCTACCAGCTCTTTTTCGAACAGAAAATATAAAATTTGCATGTCACTTGGGAATAATTATTTTAACTTTTATTTCTTTAGTTTGTTTCATTCTATTTTATTTTTTTTCTTTATAAAATAAAATAAACGTGCAGACATAACTTGGTCTGCACATTATGTCCTGTTAGGTTTGACTGAAAGGTCTGTCAGTCAAACCTTTCTCACCGGAGACCAAAAGAGGACAGTGTTTGATTCTTACACATTTGCCAAGCAAGATAAGCTCGGTGGATAAGATCGGCTTCATATCTAAATCGGCCAATCACCGATCTCCTAAAATTAAGGAAATCGACACCGATAAAGCGGTGCACCCCTAGTTTTCTTTCAGTGTTGTAAATATTTTTTATATATTGTTATATTGCTTGTTTTCCAAATTCAAATAATAGACCATCTGTACCAAATGTATTTTTCATAACTTCCTTCCAAAGGCAGTAATTTCAGGAAATGGGCATAGTTGTAAAAATGAAACACTTCATTCCAGTAATATTGTGATATTACAGACTGAAGCAAAATACAGAATCTAAATGTAACTCTTTAACACTTTGAAGTGTCTAAAGATGTTGAGCATATGTCTCCTGGTTCACATTAGATCTTTCCAAAGGATAAAATGTAAGCCTTATGTTTCTACTGTAAAATCTTATTTTGGGCATAATCTGAACTGTTTTATTCACTTTGTGTTTTCTAGGTCTTCCTGAGCAATATTACAGTTTAACCTGGTTTCTCAGTCCCATACTGGGTCTTCTGTTCACCCCGCTGATTGGCTCAGCCAGTGACCGCTGCACTTTGCGATGGGGCCGTAGGAGACCATTCATTCTGGCTCTTTGCACAGGAGTGCTAATTGGTGTTGCACTATTTTTAAACGGATCATTGATTGGTAAGACAGAGTCTCAGATGACGTCACACATCTGCTAGGATTACAGTTCTTACAGGTTAATCCACTTTGTATACATTTTGTTTTTTTGTTTCAGGCCTTTCTATCGGTGACAGCCCAAACTCCAAGCGGCAGCCAATTGGTATCGTTCTTACTGTTGTTGGTGTTGTGGTGCTAGACTTCTGCGCTGATGCCTCCAAGGGACCAATCAGGGCTTACCTTCTTGATGTTGCTGATGCTGATGAGCAAGACATGGCTCTGAATATACATGGCCTGTCTGCTGGTAAGACATTCCTCACATGTTTACATTTAATTTTTTTTTTTTTTGTATTATTGGTGAATTTTAAAATTACATAAAAAATGCATAAACACTTGCTATAGAGAATTTGTCTGTTTTATAGTCAGATTAACTTCAAGTACTACTACTATTTATAGTACTTTTTTTTTTCTTTTTTTAAACAAAACATTTCATGTTTCTGGAAATTGAAGGGAAAAATAGCACATAGTTTGTGAAACTGCCAAAACTTGCCTTTTTATAAATGGTTTTAAGAAAGAGCAACCCAAACTGCTCTTGCTTTTTGCAACCCAAACTGACTGAGTGTGAATTTAAGTCACGTTTTTATTTCAGGAATCTCTACTGTGCTTTTTCTGGTTTTTCCAGGACTTGGCGGAGCAGTTGGCTACATGTTGGGAGGCCTTGACTGGACCGGCACTGCTCTGGGTAGAGCATTTAAGTCACAGGAACAGGTCCTCTTCCTGTTTGCTGGGGTTATCTTTATTATTTCTGTAACACTGCATATGCTCAGTATCCCTGAGAGGACTTTTGCTTCAGCTAACCAACTGAAAGATGAAGATGATGAGTCCACCAGTCAGTTGTCAGTAAAACTGCCTGGCTGCACACGACCTTGTCTCGTTGCAATTGCAGAGGAAGATGCTTTTGCACCAGCCTCTTGCCAAGAGGAGAAAGAAACGCATCCCGAGGAAGCAGAAATCGATTTCCTAGCTGTGGACAGAGTTCGGAGTAAAAGTGATTCAGTCCTTGCCATGCCAGATGCTACAATCGAGTTAGACTCTGACCTTCACCTAGACAGGCAGATGTTCTTACCTGAAGTGCCTTTATTACCAGAAGATCTGGACAATGCCTTTAAGCCATCAGACACCGGTATGGAGTCATCATCTACTATTGACCCCACCTCTCACACTAATGGGGGAGTGTTTGTAGAACCTACAAATACAGATGTGCCTCAAATGAAGGACCCAAAAAATGGCCAGCTTTCTGTTCCTCAGGCCAGTTCTGCCTCAGAGAATTCACACGTACGATGGGTGAGATGATCCACTTTGAATACAAATTTCTTTTGACATAAAATCAGTTTGAGAACGTAGCTAGTCTTGTAAATTGTCTGTATTCACTTAACTTTAGTATGTACGACCCTGCCTAGTCAGAAAACCTCAGTGCTTGCAAAGTGTAGAAACCTGTGACATTTGTTTGGATTTTTAATTGGTACCTCTGCGTCTCTCTCTTCTTTTAGCATGAGCTAACTGCTAATGGCACCAGTGCTGGTTTGCCTTCCTCTCAAGCCTTGAATACAGGTAAAGGCCACACCTCCACCAAACCAGGGACCCGCACTGGCAACACTTCTGTCTCATCACGCCAACATCCAGCAACCTTCTACAGACAGGTAGACTTATTTTATTTATTTTTTCCATTTTATTTAAGGAATTTAATTTATTCTTACGTAATGACAGTTATTACAATATCTAATTTCCCTTTGGGTTAATCATGATTGACACCGGCTCTTTCTTCATCTTTAGCCCTCCTTTACATTTTCATACTATGGTCGAGTGGCATTACAACGCTACAGACTGAGACGCACAAGACTCACGGGTCCTCGGCCAATCACCACCTCCCGTAGTCTGACTGATCTGCGAGGCATCCGGGGACCTGTGCACAGAAGAAAGAGGCAGCTGTCTGCAAGTAGCCTTTCATCTGAAGGCTCCAGCAGTGTTGGGGAAATGGATAGGGGTACAACTGTGAAGCTTCTTTGGCTATCCATGTTCAAGGTGAACTAAACTTTGTACTGTTGTACTTTAGTACAGGGTTACCTATACAAAATTTGAGGGAAACTTGTGGTTGTACATTAATGGAACCTGTCTTGTGAAGAAGTCAGTGTTTAAAAGGGGTCTGGAAAAGTATGGAATGAGATTAGTATGCTCAAAGTCTGGAAAGGAAATAAGAGCGCACTAGGTTTTTAGTAATTCCATACTTTATTCCCTTTCTGAAACTCTACAAGTTATATCTTTTCTTCCCCATGTCCTCCCTCTGATCGCTCATTCATTCATCTATTCTTGCATTTGTAAATTCTTTGATGTATTTAACCACTAGCTTTCCGCCATCTATTTGACTTTCCGTTCCATTATCTCTGATTTATACAGGTTCAGAATTTAAAGCCCGACCATCAGTAATGCTTTTAATTTATTTACACTAAAGTTTTGTTTTTAAATCTTTAAAACCTGTCATGAAAATCACAAGAACACAGAAAATTTTGAGCTCACAAAATGTAAAAACTGATTTAAGCTTTAGGCTAATTGTCACTCTTTTTATTTCCCTGTTCTGCAGATGCCAAAGCAGCTCTGGAGACTGTGTGTATGTCACCTCCTTACATGGTTCTCCATTATAGCTGAAGCCGTGTTTTACACTGACTTCATGGGTCAGGTCATTTTTCGTGGAAACCCTAAGGTAAATGCATACATCTTTTTGTTCTTTTAAATAGAAAATTGAAATTGCGCATCATGTAGTGGACTACTATTCATTTATGTTCCATTCAAGCTGTCCAGTCTCTTTGTCTTGCCTTAAAGCCTGTGTTCTGCTTTCATCAGGCACCAGGCAATTCCACAGAGCTACAAGATTATCACAGAGGAGTACAGATGGGGTGCTGGGGGTTGGTGGTCTATGCTGCAACTGCTGCTGTTTGCTCTGGTAAAACACCAACCCTGTTTTTTCATCTTGAAAGTACTTGGCACTGAGCAAGCTACCAAATTACACAAAAGGAAGTTGCAGATAATACAGTTAAGCTTCCCTTTTTTGTTCCGTTAATGTGATGACTAATGACCAAAAACTTCTCCCCTGTTCCAGCCATTCTTCAGAAGTCTTTGGATAATTTTGATCTGAGCATTAGGGTCATCTATGTTGTGGGAACTTTGGGTTTCTCAATAGGTAAGTCTGCAGCGTAGTTTCATGTGATGCTTCAGACTTGTATTTGTGTTCATTCAAAATCCTTCAGTTTTTGCTAAAGTTCTGAGTGGGACTATAGAGCAACCACTTTTATTAAATACAACATTATGTCAAGATTGCTGCAACAATTACAGATAAATTGTTGCACTTATTGGTAACAGTTACTTAACATAACCATTATCAGATTCCACTGTTGAGTTGGAACCAGACATTGATTGGGTCAGGGTTGACATGATTTTTGATGATTGAATGATCTAATAGTTTCTCAAAGAGAATGGGACACATAAAATAATCATGTTGACATTCTCACTTATTTTGTGTTAAACCTGTTTGTCTTCCTAAATTTTGTTGTAATACATTATTATTAGAAACTGACATTTTTGTTACATTGTGTTTTTTTTCTTTCTTTAGGAACTGCAATTATGGCAATATTCCCTAATGTTTACGTTTCCATGGTGATGATCAGTACCATGGGAATCATCTCCATGAGTATCTCATACTGTCCCTACGCTTTACTTGGACAGTACCATGAAATCAAAGAAGTAAGATCAGAAATAAGTTCACCACACATTGTTTTGATTCTACATTTTAAAAAGCATTATTCAATCTAAAAACTAAGTGTTTTTATTATACATAAATGTCTAAATTTCTTTAGCGCTAAGCTTTTCTAGGATTTACTTTTGTCTTAAAATAAAACAAAATTTTTCTTTAAAAATTAGCAAGACAATTTTTTTCTATGGCACACATCAGCAATATAGCAATTCAAATTTTACAAAAGAAAATAAAACAACAAGCAAGGCATTATGCTGCTGTGAGAGGTTAAAGACAGACTCCCTGTTTTTAATGGAAAGCAACTCTAAACAATTTGATTTCATCACTTGATTTAAAGGAACTCAGTGTTTCAGCAGTTTTGTGGAAGGTTGTTTCAATATAGTGGAACATAAATGCTGAATGCTGCTTTCAAGTTTGGTTTTGATTCTGGGGTTATAGAGTAGACTTGAATCATAAGACCCAAATGGTCTTGTAGATTGGTACAATGAAAACAGATCTTTAACGTATCTTGGTACTAAACCATTCAGTAAGCTATAAAAGTACTTTAAAGTATATTCTCTGACATGCAGGGAGCCAATGTATGGACTTTAGATAAATGTTGACCCTTTTTTTTGTTCTTTCTCAGTACATTAACCATAGTCCAGCCAATACTCGAAGAGGCTTTGGTATAGACTGCGCTATACTAACCTGCCAGGCAAGTACAATTTTTGCTTTCACTTAAAAATGATCAGAATTTAAAATAAAGATTTTGCCCCTCATAATTCTTAACCTGTGATGTTGTATTTTTATTTTTTTTCCAGGTTTACATCAGTCAAATTTTGGTTGCATCAGCTCTTGGATCTGTAGTTGAGGCTGTTGATAGTGTACGTGTCATTCCAGTTGTTGCCTCCGGGGGCTCCTTCCTGGGATTCCTCACTGCTTGTTTCCTAGTAATTTATCCTGACCCAGAGCCCGGTAGCTCTGTGGATTATTAGGACTCTGATGCTATACCTGGAGAGGAGGATCAGAATATTAAAAGGACCAATGACTAGAGACTATCTCTGCTTAACCTCACAGATCAGACAAGAGAAGACACTGTTGCCTAAGGGTAGACAAGAACTGCCATGATGGATTAACTGAACAACCAAAAACTGCATCATGTGTAAATTGTACCAAACTTTGCTGGTGTGCATATGTGATGGGCTGTGCCATGTGGAGCAGCAAAGAAACACAAAAAGGGAAAACATAACTGACAGATGATATTCCATCTAGTAAAAATGTAGGATGGGTAGATTTGGACTACTATTGTAATCTAAATATGAAGTGGAGGAAATCATATAAAAACAATGCCTGCTTGTGCTGCTCTGTTTGTGGAGTTGCTACCTCAACACTAAGAACAATAATGTTTAGCTGGTAAGTCACAACAGCGAAGACCAGGCTCGAGCTTCTGGTCCAACTGTTGAAATTTATTTAGTTCAGGCTACTGGAAGCACAAAGCACTTTGAATTTTTTTTTTTTTTTAACAGTGCTGCCACGCGGATGGTGCCAACTATCACCAATATGTCACATTTTACTCTGCTGCTGCTTCTAAACTGCCAAATGGACAATCATAATGCTGTAGAAGGGAAACTAGGTGCAACCCTGCATATTTTCAGATTAAATACAGATGTATATATTTGTTCCACTTTTTGGTGGACTTCATGGACATTTCACTGCCATTTTACAAAAGCCAAAAAATGTCAAAAGGTACAAACCTCTTGAGTTTGTTCTAGTTGAATAGGTGTTATACAATCAAACATAGGATTTTTTTTAATAAGTCTATAGTTAATAAATGTGTCCATAGTGGTTCATTTTAGCAATATATTTGAGCCTCCAGAGAGTTATTTTCATTTTTTTAAAATCTAATTTCTGATGATTAGAAGTTTATCTCTCAGGGTGTTTTGTTAAAAAAAATAAAAAATTGTGACTGCTGGGCTATTTTGAACAGCTTGGATAGAGAAGCAAATTTTTAATGTTGATTTCAAATCTGTAAACCGTATCCTTGAAGATGAGCAGGATGGAAGAGGAGAATTGGGGACGAGTAGGATTTATTGTAGTCGTATCTTTGTGCATTTCCTTGAAAGCAAACTGACCTTTACCCTGTTGTGCATGCTCATGACATCAACTGGTCACTGTAAATCTGTCTTCTGTTAGAGAGCTACACCGGGGAATACATTGCTCCAGAATAATGAGAAAGAAAGTTAAAAAAAAGAAATGCACGATAATACAGAAAGCATGTTTGGTATTTGGGGCAGGCTAAGCTCCCAAAGTGCATTTAATAGTTGTGGAGCTACAGCAGAACGTCATTAAATGTGTTGTGAATTCAGAAAGCAGATTTTTAAAGCCTGACATAGTGTTTTTGTCATTTATACCGTAACACCACGTGGTGCATTATTCCCAATCATCTGTGTTGAATGAAAGTGAGGATCACTTTGCATGGCTCATTTGCAAAATTTAAAGTATTATGATTGCTCAGCTCAGGAGAAACATCAGACCTGATTTTCTGTCTTATGGGTTTTCTGTTTTTCTGTCATCTTCTGTTGAAGGGATTTACTGTGCTCCCCAACCACATCATCTTTGTCTTGTTTTCAGGCAGTGTCAGCATTTTAAAGGAAATATCAGAAATGCAATGATAAAACTTGGAGGACATTTTTTGTAATTTCAAACAAGTGACGTATGTTTTCAAATGCTTTTTTCCCCCCACCACAGGCTTAAAACTTATAGTAATGAACAATTTAAAAACACTTTTTTTCTACTTGGGTTATATCATACCTTTGTCAAAAATAAAAAAAAAATTAGTAGCTTACCAATAACGTATACAAACTTGGATATAAATTTTCTGTAATCTGAGCAAACGGAACAATGTTTTTGCCTTTAGTTTAGTTCAATTATCGATTTTTCCAAAGATTGTTTTCATATTATCTTAGAACTCCCATATTAGTGCGAAACTACTTGCATTGTATATTGCAATTATTTTTGAGATGGTTTGTATTTTTTTTTCTTTTTTTTTTTCTTTAACAAATTAACACATTGTGTGTTCTCTGAGACTGATTTTTGGTTCTGTGTGCTGATGTACAGAATTTTTGTAAATTGTCCTGTTAATTGGAGATAAATGGGCAACATGTGTCATCACAAATGAATCCAGCAGTGGTCCAGTTAATTCTTCAGTTTCTGTTACATAAGAATCTGAGACAGGGAAAAATATGGGACAAAAATATTTTACAATTTCCAAGAAATGTCTCTTATGGCACAGTCAACATTTCTGACTCCATAAGTGAAAGCTGTACCAATTATTATCAATTGGAAGCAATTATATTAGCTACATGGTGGCGTGTGGTTTAAGGTTTTCAGACTTATGTTCTGTGCATGAATGTCATATATTTTTGTTTTTGTTTTTATTTCAAATTTTTATAGTGCAAATGATTGAACTTAGTTTTAAATTCAAGAATTGGATGCAAAACCTTTGATTTGTAGTGGATTTTCTTTCGTCTTGTCAGGTCAAAATTATGCATGCAAACTCAAACAAGTGGCTAAACGTCCCTTAGCCAGTCGCAGAGAAACTTAGTAATTTTTTGTAGCCATAAATGAGGAACTAGTCTAATTCTGACCACACTTTTCACGACCCTGTTTTTTACCTGCACATTTTTGATAATGTGTTGTTTAGAGAACATCTAAAACATTAATCTTTTGAACCAAAATCTTGACAAATGCATTGGTTATTATAGTCCAAATGTTGTCCATCAAAGTTTCTAACTTCCTGGACTAAACTTTTAGACCAAAAACTGGTTTAATATCAAGAAAATGCATAAAATAAACATTCCTTCATGGCTTGTTTGTATGTCAGAAAGATATGTAGTGTATATACTGAAAATGAAATGCTTTATGTTTGATTTGCAGGGTGTTCACATTTTATTCATTTAACAGAAATTGACCAATTCAAATGTAATTGATAAACTGTCGCCATCTACAGGCCACATTCAGTCAGTACAGCCAGCTTTTTTTTCGTTAAATCTTCAACACGGGGTTCTTGTGTGAGACTGTAATATGGTTTATAACGTGAGACGTTTCATATATACTATATTTTGCAGCACTGACGTCATACATATTATTTTAAATATATAAATGTCTTATAAGTGTTCCTTTTGTACTAATTTACAGACTATAGGACTTTATGTGTAGCTTCAGTGTGGCGAAAGGCGGTGTGGGCTTTAAATATACCGCGCCATAAAGCGTCACTCATCTCACTTGACTGATTGACACGCATGTTTGCGCTTTCTCGGGGGAACAGGAAGCAGGCTGTAAGGAACTGAGCTTCTCATGCAGGACTTCACCGCGGCTCGGAGTTGTTCTGGAGGTGCCGTGAAGAATATGAGGAGGAAGAATTGAGAAGCAGGAAAAGGGGAAAAAAAAAAAAAAAAGCGTGGAAGACGGTAAGTAACACTGACACGACATTAGCGAGGTAAGGTTCATGAGGAAACGCAGTTAGAAATTGTCTTGCAGGTAAGCAGGCACCTGATCACCTGTGCAGCGTGACTGAGTCATGTGCAGCGACATCATTTAAACTAACAAACCAAGTAAAAAAAAAAAAAAAAAAACTTAAGACTTATCAATGCTTACCTTTGTACACTGATTTTTCTCTTTTTATTGACGGTCTCCTATAGGACAAGTGTTTCTCAACTATGGCTTTCACTGGCCATTCTATTATTTAATGGTATTCCGAAAGGCACCTCTGTTACAGACGAATTAAAAGTCTTCCCAACCCTGGTCTTCAATTCATACCACCCTGCATGTTTTAGATGTTTTTCTTCATGAACGCACCTGATTCAGTTATTTGCAATTAAAAAAAAAAAAAAAAGCCTGTAAATAAGCCAAGAACTGAAATCAGGTTTGTTGAAGCAGTGAAACATCTAAAACAAGCAGTGTGGCATGTTTTACTGAACAGGGTTGGAGAAATACTGAATACGGTAGCCTGTTACTGTTGCTGCAAAACATTAACACAGCATGATGCTGACACCACCATGCTTCACTGTACGGATGGTACTGATATGCGACACCTGATATCCACACCAGAGAGTTTCTTCATCGTCGTCTCATCAGACCGGAGAATTATGTTTCTCGTGATGTGAAAGTCTTTCAACCTCCACATGGGCTGATTTGTGATTTTTATTAAGGAGTGGCTTTTGTCAGGTCACTCTACCATGCAGATCTCACAGGTGGATCACTGCAGAGATACTTGTCCTTCTGGAAGGTACTCCTCTCTCCAAAGAGAAATATTGGAGAGGAGTACTTTGTCATTGGTCTCATCATGCATTATTATACATCAGCATGGTATGTTTTTCAAGCCCTTAGTTTCACACTATCTACCCATCAGTGTCTTGGTGGTTTTAGAGATTGAAATTATTGAAACTGGACCAGGAGTGACACTTCAGAATAATTTTAGAAGATGAAAAAGTTGCTGTTTTTGAAGGATAATTTAGTAAACCTTTTGTAGCTCTTTATATTGTGCCTATTAATGATGTCCAGCTTTATATTTTTGGGTTACTACGAATAAGTTTCAGTCACAGTTACTGAAAACAATCAAGCATTCAAGTAGGCTACAGGAACGAGGATACTGCAGTTACAATGTTTAATAAGTTGTATATTTTGCAGCAGTTGCATGTAGAACAAATACAATTTTCACACCATTTACTCTGTTGCTGTAAAATGAATTAAAGGTCCTATTCTGGTTCTGGAAAGTTTTAAATATAGTAAGCTCCAAGAGGTCAATTCTACTCTGCGTTCTGGATTAATTCACTGATGGGGATGTAAAATCATGTGACCTGAGGGTTTTTACCACAGCCACAGTTGTCCCTATGATTAGCAAGAAAATGTTGGTTAAACTCAGGATGATGTGTGATGAGTAATGATAAAATATTTTGTCACGCTCTGTTTTTTTTTTGTTTTTTTTTATAGCAACCAGTAGAAAATTATATTTTTACGCTCTTTTCGTTTATATGATTTAATTTTCTTTTAATATCACCCGTTTCACATTTGATCCATTTGTCTCCTGCGTTATGATCTTTTGCTTCCCCAGTGATGACTGACTGCTTGCTGCCTACTTTGCTGGAAGCCTGTGTGGTGGTCGGAGCGTCCAGTGAAAAACTTCATGAAATCTACCAGGTTTCTGCGTCTAAATTTGGTTTGTTCGGCTGCATTTTGCAGTGTCGCTAGCAAACATGGGGTGACATCTTTCTTATTTTGTTGAAATAGAGGTTAGCCGTTGTTGCATGTTCGTAACATTGACACAATTGGAAAACTACTCGAGTATGTTGATGACTGGTAACCAATTTTTACTGAATAAAGCAAAAATTGAATGGCTGAAACAGCATAATGGAAACAGGAAGACTTTCTAAACAACTACCATAGAATCAATCACCTTAACATGCAATCATGGAATCAATGGTCTAATAATTGGATAGATTATGTAAAAAGTATATTTTATATTCTCAAGGAATGCATAAAAGTTAATGCAGTATGTTTTTCCTGTCTTATTCAGGCTGGTGGCAGCAGTATAAGCTCAGAGTCTCTCCTGTTGGAGCCGGAGATTCTTCATGTTCTGGCTCCTCCCTTCCACAGCAGGTCAGCTGAGAATGAGACATCAAAGTTGCATGGAAAACGACACCACTCAATCCTCAGAAAGAAGAAGGAGCATCCTTCCTCAGGTAAAAAAACCAAAAACCAAAAAACAACCAGTCAAGATTTGATGCATACGACCTAGCACTGATCATTTCTAAAGAATCACGTCTGCTACGTTCTTCAGGTTCCTGATATTAGTACTTTATTTTACTGGTACTGCTATTCTGAGGATTATTTCAAGTTTTATTATTTTACAAATTTACATCTTTCCAGATCAAAGTGCATCAGGGAGAAAAGAAGGAAGCGAAGATGTCGGCGTACCAAAAAATATCAACCTCACGGCGGTACCTGAGCTCTGTTTTCCTGGTGAAACATTTTTATTTTCTCTACTTGTACACAAACGCAGAAACAACGAACCTGACTCTGAGGCAATCCTTCCTCATGAAAAGTACTAACTATTGTAATATGAATAAAGCACTTGGAGTAGCAATATTGGAGTAAATACTTGCATGTATTTTTTTTAAAATGCAATGTATGCTAATGACCTGACCTATGTTTAACTATGGTACAAAATTAAAGTTGCTTAATTTAACTCTATTTGAATGCACTTCTAACATAGAAATAGATTTATTATAAAGAAAAAAAAAAGAATTGTATTTAGACAATTTCTTACATGTACTTGTAAATGTAAAAATGTATTAAGCATTAGCATATTTACTTAATCCATTCCTTTATTATTCGAATGGCCTGCCATGAACTTTTAAATGTCTTCATTGTTTCTAATGTTGAAGACGAGCTTTGCTTTTCATAGTTCTACTGGAGGAACTGGTGATCGTAATGTCCGTCCCACAGAGGAACCGAAATTGATTGCAGTTCCCTCTCAAAGTGGTCTTTTCCAAGAGTGTTTTTTGTTTTAGTTTGTATTTTAAAGGAGACTAAACAAAGCTTATCCTTTCCTGTGATGTATAACTAAAACACCAGCAATTACGCCCAAGAACCTAGAAAGGTCCTTGGAAATGTATGAAAGGACAAAAAGCAACTCCTGGAGTCACAGGGGAAGAGTTTTGAATCCCAAATTCAGTTTTTTTTAATCTTATATAATGTCTTGTAGAAGTCTTCATCTATTAAAGTCAGTGCTTTCTGTGAGGGGATCCATATATGCAGACTGCAACATTAAGATGCGGTATGTTTTTGTTTTTATCGCCAGGTGGTCTGCTGGTCACTGGGGAGAAGAAAGAAGAGCAGTTCCACTTCCTGGTTTTTACCGACGTCTTCGGCAACAAGACTCATGGAGTAGTGATGCAGTATTATCGATCAATACTGGTACGCTGAGCAGCATGCACTACTTCATAAATAATACAGCAACGCAATTTCTGCCATCTCTAAACAGGAAACAGGAAATGTTATGCTAAATAGATATCTGTAACTATCAACATCCTCAAATAATAGTAATGTCTAATGACAGTTTGCCCAGTTAAGTTGTTTTTTTTTTTTTTTTTTACTATTTTTAAAAAATGTTTTTTTTGAAACCATCAACACAATTTAAGATAATAATAATATATAATTCAAATTGGGATCTGAAATGAAAACTGATGAATGATTAATTTCTTCTACTTCCCATCAAAGGAAGGGACGACCGGTTATCAGCGTGGAGCCGGATCTTTAAAGCTCTCTAAATGTTTCTCCGCTGTCGGCGTTTGTGTCATATCCAAGTATCCTTATTTTACTGCCCTCAAAGACTGCCTGTCATGGTGAGAAACCGAAGAAACCTGATGCGTATATCATTGCTGAAATGATTTTGTGTCTGTGTAGGTACAACATATTTACCGTATTTATGGCTCGCAAATCAGCCTTACAATTCATATTGTTTTATGACAAAGCCGTACGTGTTTCGATACAATCCCGTTGTTTTATACCCTGTGTCTGTCATTGCCTCATATTTCTTATCATTATTTGCCAGTCTTCTGTTTCAGCTGAGTTCATGTCGGTTGTCAGAGATGGAGGAGAAACTGAATGAATTTGCAATCAAGCTGAGCCTTGTGCCAATTCCACCTCCCGGGCAGCTTCATTTGGTATGTGGACCAGTTCTAACTGGACGTCGTCGTCGTAATGATAATTTTGCTAAACACGTTTTACCACGTTCATTACTCTGAGTATTCCAAATAGAAATGTTGGTTTGAAGCAGTAAAACTACAGGGTTTGTGCTCCATTTTTTTTTTTTTTTTTCGCCAGATGTTTACATTACGTCCCTTGACTATCGTGTTGCCGTCCAGAGAGGACAAAAGCCTTCCAGCTATCGACTTGGACCTCCACCTGCCCTTCCTTTGCTTCCAACCGCAGCAACTACTGCTGGTATTTCGCACTGATTTAGCATTTAAACGCAACAAGAGGCAGTTCAGATTAATGGTTACGTCTCTGCGTTTCTCTTTCTGTAGGTGCTTTCTTGTCTTCTGCAGGAGCAACGGGTGGTATTGTTTTCTGCTGACTTGGCAAGACTGACGCTAGTAGCAGAAAGCCTGTTAATTTTTTTGCAGGTCCGTTAACACATACATCTGTTGATCTGTCGACTGCAAAACAATGTTTGTTTTTTATTCTGGTTTGTGTTGGACTACCTCATCTAATTCAAAATCCATGCTGATGATCATTATGGTAAACGATAATCGATGAGATGGCCAGAAAGCAGTTGGAATCCTTACAATTAAGACATTCACGTAAAATTTAATCAAATAAAACTTGTTCTGTTGAACAGTCTCTGGTGGTGAGTGATTTCAGATTGTTAAAACTTTCAAAGAAGAATAAAATAAAATAAAATAAAAAACATCAAACTAATAATCCAGTGATCTGATTTGTTGTATCTCGCTGGTGAATTTTGAGAATATATTTTATTTAAAAATATTGGCTGTAAAACATAAAACTCTAAGGGAAAACGAATTCTGTATTGCGCCATGTTAGACGTGTGTTTTAATATATCGTTGCTTTCATCTTCCCCAGCCTCTGACATGGCAGCATCCTTATGTTCCTGTGCTGGCCAGAGGAATGCTGGACTTCGTGATGGCTCCCACTGCCTTTCTTATGGGATGCCATCTGAGCCATTACGCTGAAGTTGCTGCTGTAAGTTCATTACCTGCCAAAATAACATTTCTGCATATAAAGTTAACGCTAAAGTCTCCAACTCTATGCAAGACATTAAGAACAAAATAAAAGTCTTTAAATCATGTTTTATTTACTCTCTTTTCAATACGATTTTCTTCTTATTTTTTTTATGTTTGTTTAGGAAACTGATGATTTGATCTTGGTGAATATTGACGATGGGACCGTTTCCACTTCTTTGTCTGATGCCATCGATATCCCTGAAATTCCTCCAGCTGCTGCAAACTACTTCATGCAGAGGTGTAAAGTGTGCTTTAGGATCAGTAATCAAAGCTGAGCTACACCAAAACACCATCTCACACGTACTGAATGGAGAGATGTTTTTGCCTTTTACAGGAGTCGCTCGTTGCGGATACATTTTGACTTGGACCAGTACCACAGTGCAAGCTGCATGGACGTCAACGAGCAGCGTGCACAAAGAAGAGCCTGGCAACGCAAACTCAACCACGAGATCCAGAAGATTTCTCTGGAACTGCTGGTCAACATATTCAGGTGTTACGAACGCTTGGCTGCAGGTTGATCGTTTTCTTAAACATATTCTGTTTCGCTATGCTAGAATACTCTTGTGTGTTTTAATCAGGGATGTTTGCAGCCATCTGAACTATGAACATCGAGTGTTTCACAGCGAAGAGTTCCTGAAAACGAGGGAGCCAGACGAGCTGCTTTTTTACAAAGTGGTATTGCCTCAATTTTCTGGCTTTTGTTTATTTATAGTTGCAAAGGTTTGGTTAAAGGTTAGCTAGTATTATTTAAAACATCTAAAATATTGATACGCCTGTGTTGCAGGTATTGGACACACACATCTTCCACTCCTTCTTGAGGGATCGACTCAACAAAAAAATGGATCACTTTGCACGAATGGAGCTCAGCACTCGGGCTGAGATGCAGAAGTGCGTCATTGTATCAACTGAGCAGGCTTAAAAATCCTTGTGAAATTTCTGCACTTTTGCAAAACTATTCATCCTTCTGAAACTGTTTCACATGTTATAGCATTGCAACCTCAAAAATATGTATTTTTTATTTTTTGAGGGGGGGGGAATTGTGGAATATAAATTGGATACTTACGAGTTTTATTTATTAAATAAACACATGGAAATGCAATGGCGATTCCACTTCACAACTATGCACTGTCTTGTGTTGGTCTACCAAAAAAAAAAAAAAATCTCAATAAAATAATGTGACATTTTGAAGGAAATGAAAACTTTTTCATTACACTGTATTGTACAGTGCTGTGAACAACTATAGAAGTAGAAGCAAAAAATACAAACTCATACGTTTGATCCGTCTGTGTAGATGATCTGAATCAATTCACAACCTGAAAATATGAAGATTTAACAAGGAAGTTGTCCAGCATGTTATGGTATTGCTTTGTAAAACCCCGGTCAGTCTACTGACCTTGTTTTCTTTTCCTGTGTGTGCTGCAGAATGCCTGTCGTTGAGGTGCCGCGCAGACCGACCATGCAAGAAATCCTAACCCGGAGAAAGAGCTCTGGTTTCGGGAACAAGCTGAGTAAAAGACTGGGGATGAGTCTCCCTAACTTAGGGGGGTATCAGGTTCTCAGCATTGAGAAAAACCCGCTGCTCACCAGGGCCGTCATGTCTGATTCAGGTGGGAGAAATAAAACTAATCGGCTGTACGGCGGGGCAAAGCATTATTTTTCATTCGGTGGCACATTGCAGTATACGAGCATTTCATTTGACTTTCTGATGTAACGTTTATGTGTTAAAATTGCAACTTTGATTTAAAGTATCTGTTAATCAGTCCCATAAATAAGCTTTTAACTCGTGGCTCTTTCTTAGTTTCCTTAAATGAAAGCATTGATTTAAGTCTTGTGCAGGGCGTCTTCAATCATAAAACTTCAGATATTTCATAGTTAAAGATAACATTCAGGCCAAAAATGTTTGAGTGTTTTGCATTAGTTTAAAAAAAAAAAACAGTCACTGCATAGGCCTACATAGTTAAGACATATATTAAGTACATTTATGAAACTGATGCTCACTTTCTTTTTTTGCTATTGCATTTATTTTCTCGTCTCTTTCCACATTCTCTTCCGTTCTTCCTCCAGCGCTGAAAACACCACCCGACCCTGTGAAAGTTTTTAAACTCCCAGAGTTCCCAGTGTTTCTGTCTTTCCACACTGTCCAAGCTTATTATAGTGAGCTCATCCAACTGCTGGGAAATGCTATTTTCTCTGTCCAAACCGAGAACTCGTCTCTGCTGGCCAGGTATTATGTCTTGATCTCGGATTAAAACGTAAAACTTTAATCCACCAACATGACTCCTACTATTTTTGTCTCTCCAGATTTTACTACTTGCGAGGTTTCATCAACACGCTGTGTTCAAGGCGACTGGACGCCTTGAGTGACTTCCAGAGTCTCAACAAGACCGACATGGCAATCTTTCCCACGCATTTGGTCGCGTGGCTCGTGGACTCGCTGCAACAAGAGGAGCTGCAGCAAGCCCAAACGAGACCTGAGCTTAAGAGTCTTCTTTTCAAGGTCTGTCAGCAAACTCACACACGCGGTGTTTTGGTCGCAGTTGCAGCTCGTTGTCAGCGGGTGAATGGATCAAGTCGTTCTGTTTGCCTTTGCTAGATAAAAACGGATAACGAGAAGCCGGCTGTTCGGACAGATAATCGCATCAAGAAGTTTAAACTTCCTCAGAGTCCCTTGGGTCAGGACGAGTTTGTACGCTGCATTCAGGAATGTGGAATTGTAAAGGACGTGGCAACAATAAGTCGCTTATTTGATGCACTCACTGATGGTAAGGGATAAAATGGCAAGTATTAAAAGCCTACGATGCACAACTCATAATAACCTATAGTCAAATGAATTTGACGTTTCTAGATAGAAAAGGTCTTCAAGTAAATATTCATAAGAAGCATTCAAACAGCTAGTTTATTTTGTGCAAATCAGACTGTTTGCCAGACAGCTTAACTCCTAAGTAGCTTTCTTTTCTATGGTTGATCATTTAACTGGATGACTCAATTATGTTTTAATCAGAGATCAAGACATAATACCTGGCCAGCAGAGAAGACCTGTGTGTCACCATCTGTTGCCAAAATCAAATCTACAGTGTCCTCAAAGACAAGTTGCAAAATCAAAGGGACAGTTCTGATCCTGGGTGCTTTATGTCAACATGTTTGCAAAATTGAACCAAAGCCTTTCCCTGACCCTTTTGCAAGCACATTAAGCAATGTTACAATAATATTTATTGTAAGAAATTCACAAATTCCCTATTTTGTATTCTGAGCCACAAGCTGAGATGTGTTCAGGAGTGTTAAGAGCTGCTTAAATCTTTCATAAAAGCAAATGAATTTACTAAGCGCTTTGATGCTTAGCTGACTGAACAGTCTGACTCGAGTTGTTTCAGCTGTCAGGAAGACAGAGATCAAACTTAACGGTTTCAGTGTCGCTGACTTTGTCGGCTGAGTGTGACGATGCATTGCTGTTGATGTCATGTTTTATTCTGAGGCCACAAAAACTCCAGAATAAGTTATTTTTGCCTTGCAAATCAGTCTGCTCTGCTACTAAATGAAAGATGAGGCACAGCACACGTCTTCAAAGAAAAGTGAGGATAATCGGCATGTCGGATAACGCCGAGAGTGAGAGAGGATCAAGTGCATTTATTGTTAGAGGTCATCAGTGCATGACATTAAATTCCTACCCATGACTCGGTTCTTAAAGAGTCTTTGTATGTGGGACAAAGATTTATTTTCCTCTTTCAGTTCTGACGTAAAAGACAATCATGCACAGCTAGATGGAAGAAAATGCACCAAAACTCTGACGGCGGTTAACACTGAAGTCCATGTTTTGTTGCAAGAATGTGTCGTAAGCGCAAACGTAAAACAAGCTTTTGCGAGATTAAAAGTGGAACGAGTTCAAATCTTCAAAATGTTAATACAGGTTGTTTATATTTTATTATTATTATTATTGTTTTGTTAAATTTAATGATGGTTTTACCCTGACAACAAACCTCGTCTTTGTTGCAGAACAACATACGAAGGTGGACCCAAAAGTCTTCCGAATGTTTTACACCTTCTGGAAGGAGACGGAGGCCGAAGCACAAGATGTCAACCTCCTCTCTGAGGTCGTCAGCCGCCTCGACGACGGCGAATGCGTTTCCAAGTTGTCCTCGCGCGTCAAGACCTCGTACGGCGTCGGAAAAATTGCCATGACGCAAAAGCGCTTGTTTCTGCTCACGGAGGGACAGCCGGGCTTCCTGGAAATTGCAAAGTTCAGAGACATACAGGTTAAACATATCTTATTCAGATATTTCATACTGAAAATTTCTACTTTGCTGCTGTTATAAATCCTACCATCCCTTTTTTTAGGAGGTAAAGATGGCCTCCGCCCCCTTTCTTCTTGTCCGTATCCTCAGTCTTCGGATCAAGACTTTTAGCAGGCCTGAGCTATTTGAAGCAAACCTAAAGACGGAGACCGGACTATGGAACCTCATCATCAAAGAGATGTGGGCTGGGCGCAAGATGGGCGACCAAGATAAGGTACAACACAACAAACGATAAAACCCTAAACGTGGCCTCCTGTTTTCAGAAATTATGTGTCTACCTTCTACTTTATTGACGTCTTTGTTGTCTTTTCTCAGGACCCGCAGTGCATGACTCAAGCTCTGACTAATGTCTTGTTGATGGATGCCGTCTTTGGCTGCCTGAACCCTCACAGATCCATCTCTGCAGCTTCGAAGCTGGTTTACTTTGATAAAGTCTTACATGAAGGTTAGGTTCCCTTACCTGGTTTCTCTACTTTCGGATGCAGTGACTTTGTTTAAAGACTTTTTTTTTTTTTTTTACAACTGTCACATGGTAGATGTTTGCTCTAAACAATTGGATGACCTTTTTGACAAGTTTTTGTCAGTTGTGTATTACTGTTTTATGTTACTGTACGTTTATTGTAAATTAATGTATGCATTTTTTTTGTGTGTCTTTGACCAGTTGATATGATGGTTCCTAATACTACCTCAGAGACTCTAAAGCATAAAATCAACCCATCTCTGGACTTGGCAGAGCCTCAGACTGTATGTGTGCTGCTGTACACGCCAGGTATCTGATTGTTTGACTTTAAGAAATGTGCAACTATTTTTCTGAGATTTGCAACTTTATTTCCTCATGTGTCGGGCAATGCGTGTGCATTTTCCTCTACACATGTTTTTGACATGTTGACACTGAGTTCTTCGAGTGAACAAAGCTGGTCTGTACTGGAACATTATATCTCAGATGTCCTGCAAGAGAAAAATGGAAATTCCCTTAAGTCACTTTTCCCCAACCCTGATCCTCAAGTAAGAGGTTTCTACTGTCAGTCCTCGAGGGCCAGGATGCTGCATGTTTTATTTCCCTCCCTGGTTCAACACACCTGAATTAATTAATGGCTCGTCAGCCGGCCTCTGCAGAGCTTTGACGTGCCGAGGAGGTAGCGACTACCAGGGTGTTGAACCAGGGAGAGAACTAAAACATGCAGAATACCAGCCCTCGAGGACTGGCTTTCAACAACCGTNCGTGTTTTAGGTGTTGCCATTGGTACATATAGAGTGTTTGACTATTTTCAGTTTCTAGATTCTTTCTCAGTCACTTAAAAAACTGGCGTAAACTAATATAATGCGAGACGACATAAAAAGGCGCATGACTAACATGTATTTTTCTTCAACAATCTGATGTGCTGTTCTATTTTAGAATCCGCAACTGGTTTTCACTTCCAATTTAAATGTCTTTTTGTTACAATTTCAGGTCAGTTGCGGGACAAAAAATCCCCAATAGTGATGAACCCCAAGCTGTGGGTGGCACTGAGTGGCGGCAGAGTGGTCGTATTTGATGCAGCTAGCTGGTCGATGCTGCAGGATTGCATTCAGACGGGAGAGTTACAAGTGGTGAGAGCAGCCTGATGCCATACAGACACGTGATTAAAGGTCTTAAAAATAATTCAAAGTAATGCGAAAGCTTATTAAGGATATAATCCTGTGGGTGAGAATTTTAGTATTGCTTGAAACACAGCTTGTGTAAAAGAAAAGAAAAATGTTATCATCTTTGTTGCTTTGTTAATGTACTAAGAACAACATGTTTTAGGTTTATTTGCTAAGTTGCTTTTTCTGGGGAAAAATTAATAAACTTAGAAACTGAGTACGGAAATTAGAGTTAAGTCGACGTTTGTTTAGTTTTTTTTTTTTTAAGTTTTTTTTTTATTATTATTATTGTAACAACCCACAACAACCTGGCCTCTCCTTTTATTGACATCCTACAAGACGAACACTTCATGACCAAGTGTTTGTTAGCAGAGTTGTCTGCACCATCACACAACCTTCACCAAAGGCTGTTTGGTATTTACAGACAGGATTTGGCAAGACTTCTGTGGGTGGAATCTATGTATTCAACTTTGCCACTCTATACCCACAAATGCCCTTCTTTTTGCAAATGTGACACCTTTTTAGAGAAATAAACCACATTTCTTATATATTGGCTATATGTGTTATTGCCAAGCATTTCTTCAGAGAAAGCCTGTCTCTCACACACATTTCCATTGTTTTTCGAAAATGTGCTGAAGTTATTTCCAGTTTTTTGTACTTTGAATGTAGTTCTTAGAAGTTATTAAATTATTTTTTATTTCGTATGTTTGAGTAACTGTCCTAAGCATTCATCGGCTTATGCCTCACATTACTAGTGTAATAGTACTTAATAGATAAATAGTAACATTGTACACAAAGAAGGCATTTCTTGTGTTTTTTTTTGTTTTTTCTTTTACTCTGGTAACATGTTTCTGAGGATGGTGAAACTAAATTTTCACGTAATTTTATTCTCCTTGCAGACATGCATGATGGGGCTGGTCCATGATCAGGTCTGGATGGGTTCTCAGGACTCTGTTATTTACATCATCGACACCCACAGCATGTCCTGCAACAAACAGCTGACTGAACACCGACATGAAGTGACTGGCCTCTCTGTTGACACCACAGATCATAGCAATGGGTGAAGATGTTATTATTCTCAGAGAATAATTTTTTCCTCAAATAGCAGCCTCTTCAAGTTGAATGTGGGTTTGTAACTAGCACCTTTTCATCTTTCTATTTTTCAATTTTCTAGGCAACTTGCTTACTCCTGCAGCTGCGACGGGACAATCCTGCAATGGGACTCGGCCACCCTGAAGGTGAAGCGCCAGTTCCACCTCAGCTGTGACCGCCTCTGCTCCATACGATCCTATGACGGCATCCTTTGGTGCTGTGAGTACACACTGTTGGTTCAGTCGGACATTTCAATCTGATTTGGTGCGTGTTTGTCATTGTACCTTCTCTCTTCAGTTCAACTGATGTCGACCTATTTTTCAAAGAAATATGCTCACATTTCAACAAAATGTGCAAAGCTGGTATATCCTACAGACTTTCAGATGCAAGTGCAATGAAAAGTCGCTCTACAGACTATTAATGCAGAGAGCGAATATCAATTCGTCCCACACTAAACGTATTCAAATGCAAGAATCGTTGAAATCTACGGGTCACTTTTATCTTTTTCTCTGTGCAGTTATGTGCTGCTCTGTGTTGCTCTGTTGCATAAAATTCTAATAAACTTAAATGAGATGTCGATAACTCTTCATCCATCTTTACGGTTTTCATCTTACCTGCTCATCATGACTCATCAACAAGCAGACACTTTAAGTATTTTCTTTTTAACCTGAGTGTTTTTGCATGTGCAGGTTGTGGTGACAGCATTGTGGAACTAAAAAAGTGTGGCGCTCCACAGAGGAGGATAGTGCTTCCTGATGACTTACGGAGCATGCCCAGTTGCTTCAGCTGCTTTATTGTTGTTCCAGAGGTGACTTGAAAACTTTAACACTGCAGTCTCTTTCACAAGTTTATATTACATATTATCAGGTGGCATTGAGTAACACTGGACCTTCAGAATAATTTGCTGCTCAAACTTCTAAACCAGAAATTTTAAAATGTTTTCCAAATCGTAATGAAAACCAGCAAATCTAACTAAAAGGTTGGTGTGTTGCAGCGCGGACAAGTTTGGACAGGCTGCTCTGACTCGGTGGAGTTGTGTCTCTGGCAGACTGACGACCTCAACCAATCACCCAAAAGAATTTCTCTGCCAGGCACGTCAGGAGTCACGTGTATGATTCGAGTCAAAAACCAGGTGAGCTCTGAATACATGCCTGTTTACATGGCTTATTGGCTTATCTAATTAATATTTATTCGCCAAATTCTAACTCCTTTAGCGTTAATATATAATGGTAATAATCAGAAAATCTATTTTATTTTTGATTTGTTCAGTCAAACTAAATGGGAAAACTAATCTGCCATGTAATCATGACTTAAATTGACCCAGAGCCTGAAATTGTTCCAGAGTGGCTCTAGGTGGGTATTGCTTTGTGGCACTTATCGGTGTGGACTTATTTAATGCTCCGCTTCATTTCTTCTTCCCAGATCTGGGTTGGCTGCAGAGGATGGAGCAGAATCGGAGGTCTTTGTGACGGTCAGCTGAAAAGCCTGGTGTTGGTGTTAGACTTAGACAGTCTGACGGTGACAAAAGAGCTTCTGGCCCATTCGGACAGTATCCAGACTCTCTGTTCTGCTGAGGACCGTTATGTGCTGAGTGGCTCTGCACGTCGGGATGGCAAGATTGCCATCTGGCAGGTTGCATAAAAAACATTTCAAGATAACAAAACAAATTTCAATATGCAGAAATGTATTTAGGTGCAAAGATATGTTTTTATATTTTATTTCTTGGATTCTATTAGTTTATAACAGTAACTTTACTTTTTTTTTTAAGGACAAATGTTTTGATTTCTTCTTAATGAAATAATTTTAATTTGCTAATGACACACAACATTTAAGTAAGATGATAATATCTGTACCTCATGTTTTTATGTTTTAGTAGAGTACTGAAAGGTGATGTTTGTTTCTATGTAAAAAAAATTCTAATAAATATTCTTTATTTTACTGTGATGTTTGTATAGGAATATAAATTACATATTGTTTCCGTTTCTTTGCAATGCCGTATTTTATAGTTTTGAATGTATAAAAAATATTAACCAATCGTAGCCTCATCCGCTGGTCACGTGACAACGTCTCTTTGACGTCAATTCCCTGCGACGCCTATTGCTTACCAGACATTTCCTCATGCGGGTGGTTTTCTCCCAAAAATATACATTATTTTAGGTAAGTCATCAGTGGGTATGTAGTTATAGCATTCTTTAGATGCGGCCTATGTTCAGGTTCTATCATTTTAATCTGCTGGATGAGGAAAAAGGACTGGCGGTGTTTTAGTGCGTCTCCTCATTTCCACACAAGGTCAGGTTCTGATGTTACATGATAGGACCATGTTCAGTGTTGGCTTTGGAAAAAATAAAAAATAATTGGAAGAAACATTTTCGGATACAGTCACAGTGACTCTGATGCAGAACTTGATATAGTTTTTTTCCACTGTGCGAGTCTCCGGTAAGTAAATGCAGGTCGTACAACCCCCCATTTCCTCCTAGCAAGATCTTCATGTTTCCGAAACTTTAGTCGAGCTGGTGGGGATGTGTGACAGAGTTTTTGTGTTTGACAGAGTTTTATTCATTGTCAGAATTGCAAACTCATAACCGCAAAAAATTCCGTAGTTAATCAGTGGCACACTTATGAATTTGAGGGGCTATTTCTGTACTTATTTTCGATGTGTTTAGAGAAAAAACGACTTTAGAAAGGTTAATTTTATTACCCGTTCAGAAAGCTCTGCAGTTGCTACAATAATTACATCCCGTTACCGACATGGAGTTTCATACATTTTTTTTTTGTATATATATGTATATTTATATATACATATATGTATAGTAATCGGGTAACCTGCCTCAACAGAACACTGCAGAACACCAAATTTATGCTCTTTGAATTGCCTTGTTGCTGAAAATGTGCTATATAAATAAAATTACTGCTCTGCTTCTCACAGATCATTAGTGGGATGTGTGTTTTTGGATTGTGAGGAGATTTCCTCTCCAGTCTCACCGCTCTGAACGAATGGCCAACCGCCTGCTGGGCAGATGTGCCCACTTAATCTGCAAGTCTTCCTCTCAGGCTGCAGCCACTGGCACTGCTGTCCGCTTTCAGCCACCCTTAGGTGGACCTGTAGAGGTACCGAGGGTTAGAAACTGGTTATGGGTCACTGAGAGATTGTTCTGCGAGTGGACGGCGACCAAAGATGAGCCACATCACAATGTTCTGGTGCGAACTCATCTGTATGAGATGATAGAGAAAGTGTCGGCTCCAGACGAGGTTTTGTCTGCTTGGGAACAGTACGGAGGGAGTGGTAATCAGGCGGCTGCCTCCCTGGTGAAGTGGACTCAGCTGATGCTAAAGACAAAGGAGAAGTTTACAGGAGACCAAGATGAAGTGCTGACAGATTCAAGGCTGGTTGAAATGATGAGTACTCTATCAAAAGATGTAAGGGTTCCCCTATTGCTTACTTCTCATTTAATTAGGTATTTGTGCCTGTTTTATGTCAATATGTTATTTTTTTCCCCCCCCAGGTGTCATCAGTGTGGAATGGCAATCTGGTGAGTGTTTTGCGGTCCCTCTGGATCATGAAGATCCCCACTTCCCATCCAGTGCTGGGTTCTGTCCAAACAGAGGTCCGGTGGAGAGTCCGAAGGCTCTCCTACAAGCAACTGGGCTTCCTGATAGACTGGGGAGTGGCGAGGAAAGCCCCACAAGATGTAGCGATCGTGAACGCTGCCTTGAAACAGCTGGAGCTGCGCTGGACGGAAATCGCCGATACCAAAACCGTCAGCGCTTTGATCTCCAAAGGAGAGCACATGGCGCCTGCTTTGGTGGACAGACTTGAAGATAAGGTATCAGCTATTTTATTTACGTGTAGAGATACTTGATAAGTGCATGCCGGTTAACTCAAATATAATTGAAAAGTACATTCTGGTAATTCAATTAAAGAAGTAAAACTGATATATCTTTCTCAGAGAATTGGAACATTTAATACAAAAAAAAAGGCAATATGGTATTTGCATGAGGAAATGAGGAAAACCGCACACTTGACAATAGTTCAGCGTGCTTTTGTTGGTAAACCTCCCCCCCATTCTGAACTCAAATACGTTAATAGAAAGTTGAGTGGAAGAAAAAGTAGCTGATAAAGGTTCGGTGGCAATTGATAAATATAATGTTATTATTATTTATTAAGATGCTGCTGTTATTGAGAACCACTGGTACCACTGAATGTTGTTGCTAAAGATTCCCACTTATAAAGCATTATAAGGACCTCTTAAAAAAATAAAAATAAAAAAAATAAATAAATTAAATCTTTTGCAGGCATTAGAGCTCTCAGAGGGCTTTTCAGCTGAAGATATCAGGAAAGTCTGTGTAGCACTGGCAGCTCAGAACCGCAGAAGCATCCCATTACTCAGGGCCGTGTCCTACCACCTCCTCCAGAAACCCTCATCCGAGTTCACCACTCCATTAATAATGGATCTGGCCTTCGCATACGGTAATATCCCTGACAGTAAAATGATCTGAAGCTGCTTCTATTGGTTATAAAAAGACTAATTAAGTTGTAAAGTTCAATGTCGATGTAAAGTTGGAGGAGAATAAATATGGCAATGACTCATATTTTTCATTCTTTCTAGGAAAGCTGAATTTCAACCAATCTCAGGTTTTTCAGCGAATGGCCAGCGAGTTGCTACCCAGAGTTCCTGAGCTCAGCTCCACTGACGTCACGCGCTGTGCCAAGTCTCTGGGCTTCCTCAAATGGCTCCACATTCCTCTCTTTGAAGCCTTTGCTGAGGTCAGTTGTCTCTTATCCAGGGCTTCATCAATGACCTCAGATTAATTGGTTTGTTTTTGTTTCTTCTCCTCACTGACTGTCATGTTTTTTTGTTTTGTTTCCCCCAGCACTACACAGCGAAGAGTGAAAAGTACAGCACTTTCCAGCTCTGCAATCTGCTCATGACTTTTGCCAGGCTTGGCTTCCAGCCCACCAAAGGAGAGGAGTTTTACAGAAAGGTATTAACGAGTTGAAGTTGCTGCAGATCTGCTGCCTGCGCCCGGTCGGTTCAACTTCTGCGTGTTCTCTGCTTCTCGACAGGTTCATGTTGTGTTGAAGGAGTCTCTCGCGAGTCTGGAGCCTTTCCTGCAGACGGATGTGGTGTGGTCCCTGTGTGTCTTACAGCAGGCCAAGCCCGACTACCTCATCCCTATGACTCAGACAAGTCATGTTACCAACCTGCAAGGTAAACTGCTTACCTGGGTGGTGGATTATCAACACCTTTAAGGGGATTGAAAATGCTGCAACAGTGGAGTTAAAAGTCAGCATCCAATTTTCCTGCATGCATTTTCAGTCGTCCTGTAGGATTGAAGGTTTGAAAATAAATTTGAGTACGTTAATTCTGAAAAGAAGTTATATCAGTTTTCTATTCTATCCTATTTGTTCTCTGTCTGCGCAAAGGCATATTTGCATTCTTGTGCATTTGCATTTAGGGATAATAACCTCCTACATATTTGATGGGTTGTTCAGCTTATTGTAAAGTAAGTTTTTTTTTTTTTTTT
>NW_015112627.1:793928-799326 GCF_001443285.1 Poecilia latipinna
GATAAAAACCCCCTACATTTTGAAGGGGTTTTTAAGTTTATTTAAAAGTAAGTTTTTTTTTTTTTTTTTTTTCAAAACAAACAAGTTTGTATAGAAATACACTTTTATCCTTTTTTTTTTTAATCAAGCACCTTGCATATTATGGAGTTGGTTGCAAAATATAAAAGCATCCGTCTGATTTGTGCTGTTGTTAAACAATATAGAAATGCTTACCTTCTGCTCCTGAATGTCACATGTTGCAAAAAAAAGCTCATATTTCCACCCAGAAGGCTCTCACTGACACAAACTGTGCGTGTTAGTAAATCAGCTTGTTAAATCACACCCAGAGAGGTTTGCGTCTGTCAGATCTGATCTAAGTAGCTGTGAGGTCTCTCGGTGTTTGGGGGGCCGAACAGCAAATTCCTCCTCTGCCTCACAAGATGGCAGCATAGCACTGTAACATTTCTGCTCTTGTACATTTTTTTTTTTTTTTTTAAGTAATTTATCAACCTTTGTCTTTATGTTTATCTTTTTCGTAGAGGGCAGCCCAGCTCGAGTGGAGAGCTACAGACTGAAGCTACTGCACGTTGCTGCCACTCTCGTCTTGGAGCATCCCGGTTCCTCGGACGCTGTCCCCTCTCTTAGTGTCCTGTCTGTCTCAGCTACTAACTCGTCCTTATCCAAACTGCAGAGCAGTCTGAGAGAGGCGTTGCAGAGTTTGTTTGGTGGGACTACGGGGGCCCTTCGCACCGGTGTTGACACCGTGTATGGATGGACAATTGGTAAAGGGGCTGGGGGGGAAATAAACATATCCAATTGTAGAGATTATTTTCCATATAAACTGTCCTTTTTTTAATTATTATTATTTGAAACCACTTTTTTTTATCAGATGGAGAGATTGTTGTGGATTGTGACAATAAACCAGTCGACATGACAAATCTAAAAGCCCCTCATTTACCAAGTGGTGGAGGAACCCAGGATTTACCTGCAGAGACACGGCGGTGAGTCCTGGAGGAGAATCACTGAAACATGTCACTTTCCTTTTCTTTATATGCCTGAAGTTATTGTTTTCTTTTTCGTTTTTTCAGATTAGCTTTTTTGAGTTGGGAATTTCCCAACTTTGGCTCCAAGAGCAGAGACCTGCTTGGGCGCTTCGTCATGATGAAGAGGCATCTCCAGTCGGCCGGCTTCATCCTAGTGGAGGTACGGCGAGGCTGTGGCAGTCTGTCTACCCTAAAGCTGCTTGCGATAAGGATTGGTTGTGTTTGCCGTGTGAAAAGCGACATTTCATCATGAGGCGGCAAGGCAAACAGTTTTGCTGCAGCTGCGCCTGACAGGTTGAGAAAATGCTCACAATGGAGCTAAAGCTTTTCTAGAAGTGTGTATCAGGTGGGCCCTTCTGCAGTCTGTGGTATAAATAGAGCTCCAGCCACAGATTTGCCTCATCTAGGCCAATCCAAGCTCTGTCTCTGTCACATCTAGGACAATCTCCTTACCTCCCCGGTTTGCCTTTGCTGTTCTGCAAAATGTTTTAACTTGCATGTATGAGAAATCAGGGTTTTGCTATAGATTAGTTCAGTTCAGTGCAAATATGAGACTGAGTCTGGGGGAAGTATTTCCAACATGTTGCTTATTGTCAGATGTATTGTAGATTACTAAAATGATAATTAGTTACGGTGGCTTGATTTTGACAGGCTCTAGAATGAAAAATTTTTTATTCACATAACTGCTTGTCTAGATAGAAAGACCACAGCTGAATTATAAATGTCAGATCTCCTTTAATTTCCACACCATAACAGTCTGTGCTTTTTGTGCTTCCTTGCTGTCTCTTGTTTCAAGGAAATAGGGTGGTAGCCTTTTAGCTGACAGAAAACAGCAATAAATGAGGAACAGCTGAAGACCAGGCCAGAAACTTTTTATTTCAACTTTTCCATTAACAGCAACATTGCAGAAGTCTTAGACCATAATTTGATTGAAACCTTGGTCGGCATGGCTTGCACAATATCAGGAAAACGCATCCTGCAAGACTTTGTGAGCTTTAGCCTCGGAGTCAGTAAAATATACACATGATGTCCGTGAAAGAAGTCAGAGAACGTCCAATTGGCAAATATTAGCTGCAAGCAAAGTGTGACTGCATGGTGCTTGAAATATGATATTAAACCAGATTTTGCATCCAAGCTGCCCTTTGTTACGGCAGTATTGCAGTTATTAATATTGTGATTATGAGCTTATATATTGTGGTGCTCTACTTCATACTGGCTATCAAATCTTCTGATTAAAGAGTTGTCAACAATAGTTATACATTTGTGTAAGGAAAGCTCCAGCTGACTCAGAAAGTTCAGTTAAAGGTTGAAAGTTGAGTAATAGTTGTGAAAGTTGACAAATTTATGAAAAAAAGATTTGGCTGTTGCATAAAAACGTCCTGGGTATGACTGGAGCGCTTGCATAAGACTTTCTGATAAGCAGATATCAAATAAAAAGTGTCGAAAAGCTGAGATAAAAATCTACATTTGTTTAATCCCCGTTTCTTTGTCTTGGACCAAGAACTGCATCCTTTTACTTGTCACCATGTGCCTAAAATAAAACCATATCGCATTTAAAATATTCCTTTTTCCTCCTTTTAAGGTGCCATTCTATGAGTGGTTGGAGCTGAAGACCGAGTGGCAGAAACTGGCGTACCTGAAGGATAAAATGGGGAAGGCCGTGGCCGAGGACATGGCCAAGTGATCGGAACGACTCTCCCAAAGCTCAGCTCGATCAGAGCTTTCCCAGTCCAGAGGGACCCAAAGGGAATGCACTCATCCACCCACGTTCACGCTGGGGTCGGAGCTGCGTCACATATTTTATTTTATTTTTTTTTGTGCTCTCGTTCCCCTGGCAACATGTGGGGCTTTCCCTGTTTCCATGGTGACGACGAGTAAAGAGTTTAGGACGAGGAGAGAGATGTAAATAAACACAACAGAGATATGATCTACTCAAGAACTTTGTCTTTACATCTGCAAGGGGATTGTTGCAGCCGAAGCTCCGGAGTAAGGGGAAATATTTGCTTCTCATTTGGATGTAACTATCAGAATAACTTATATCGGTTAATGTGTGTCATCATATGATGGAATAAATAGTTTATTACAATTCTTCCTGCTGTTCTTAATGTCTGAAGGATTACGGATTATATGAAACTGGGAGGTACGCAGACAAATGGAGCTGAATCAGTCGCAATCGCATCCTTTTGCCATTTCAGTGTCATTTTTTTTTTTATCCAAATTGGAATCTGAATGAATATTTATTTCACAGCAATAATTATTTATTTATTTGAAAAATATATCTTCACGGACAGCTTGATAATATTTCAACCAAGTGAAAACTTCCTTTATTGGCAAATGCTTAGTTATGTTTCTGCAAATGTGTCAGTAGATGTGCACGTCTGTGAGAGAGCACTGCATTGGAGAGAGCCAGCAAGGGCAAGAGATTCAGGGAGGAACAGTGCTGCCCTGAAACTGCTTACACAACCTCACGGACAGCGGCAGCTCACACATCAGACGCTGTGAGGCAGAGAGAGGAGCACGACCTAGAAAACGGCCAAAGGATCAGGAAAGACCGAGGCTGAGCCGAGTCTTCTGCAAATACGTTCTTTTTTAAAAATTTTTTAATGAAGCTTAGCTTCTGCGAAATAAATTCTAAATGTTAAAAATACACATTCAATCTCGCCTCTAACAGATGTCCAAAAAGAACTGCAAGACACAGACAACCTGAGGTGAATGCTAGAGGAAAACCGCAAAAAAAAAAAAAAAACAAGTTTCAATTTAAATCTCCAGCTATTTTCTTGCAGGGCATGCGTACAGCATGGAGGCTATTAGATCCCATCCAGAAAAGCGTCAGTCTCTTCTGCTGAACAAGCACTCGGGCCGTGGGAAGTTTTAGGTTGCCATGGAAACTACAGTTGCAGATCCTTTTGGCTTACTGCTGCCACCCCATCCTTCTCTTTATGTTTCATCACTCTCAACCTAGTTGTTTTTATCCAAAGGAGGAAACCAAGTGGAGGTGTGTTGATAATTAACAGATCTGCATCGAGACTAGATTTGACCTACACTGAAGTGTACTTGCTTTACGCTATAATGGGTATAGATAATTGGCTGCAATTTCTGCGTCTCAGACAGTATCAGTTTATTCTAAATGTCCAAAATGTTGTTTTTAAATTATTCTGGCCTGTTGATTTTATCATTGGAGAGAAGAAAACTGTTTATGGAAATAGTAGTTTCAGGACTTTATTTCTTTACCATTGGATTGAATTAATAAATTAATAAAAAAAAAAGGTTTTCTTCTATTGATTCAAATTTAGATGATGACCTTTATACTTGATTTGCTACGTTACGTATTAAGTCCTTGTTCAATTCTTTGATCGTTCCGGTTTCTGAGGTACTAATGGATAAGCTGTCATTTAAAAAAAAGGCAGTTTCATTGCTTTTTTTTTTCCCCTCTGTGGATTCTGGATTTACAACTAGTAGAATTATGAATTTGTCATGTGAGATTTCAGGTGTGCCAGGAGCCCCCAAGCCTCCAGAAGCTACAAGTTCTGCTGTAACTGTAGGTTGGCTCAATTAGAGAGTATAGGTGCCACCAATAGGAATGATGACATGAAAGGACAAAAAAAAATGTTGCAACAGATTTTTAAGGCTTTTGCGAGACTGGTGAGTGTTGTTTGATGTAACCAGACGGGTTTGAATGGAGAAAGGAGAGGGGTGTGGATGGTTGTGTAGAGAACTCATAGCCTCCTTTAATGGGAACCCTGTTTTAAGGCTTCACAATATTTCGCTCCATGAATTTATCGATTTGAGCTTACGGTAGGTGTTTTTATCCTCGATATTGGCCGACCACTCCCTCTGGAACCCTTGTATTTAATGGCAACATAACTGAATCTCCTGACATTCTGTTCTGGCTTGTGGCTTTGTGGTACATCTCCCAATATTATTTGTGGCCCCCACTTGGCAACCCCTTTAAGCAGGGGTCCCCAAACTACGGCCCGCGGGCCGGATCCGGCCCGCCACCTCATTTGGTCCGGCCCCCTGAACAATACCGGATCGGGCCCGCCTCCTCATACCAGAGAGTATTCAGTGTTTTTTTTTACATATATTGTATTTTCCGGTTTATATGTGGATTTTTCTTCAACCACCAGGGGGCTTTTGAGCAAACATGAAACTTCCTCAATGGAATATATACTAGTCCCAGTCACCGTTTCGCTTACGGTTTTTTCCATTTGCATTCTGGGTAAAAACCGATCTAAAAACGCGAATATGTCGTCGACCGTAATCCTGGCCCCCCTCGCAGCTCGACAGTTTCAAAGACAACCCCCCCCCCCCCCGCCGAAACCGCCCCCGCCCCAAAAAGGGACCCATTTTGTGGCCCCCCCGGGAAAAAATTTGGG
>NW_015112627.1:802429-818863 GCF_001443285.1 Poecilia latipinna
CCCGCCCCCCCCCCAGCCCCGCCGCTTTTCAACCCACCCCCCCCCCCCCCCTCGACAGACCGGCCCCCAGCCACAAAAGGGAACACTTATGTGGCCCTCGCAGGAAAAAGTTTGGGGACCCCTGCCTTTAAGGAACTATGTGGAGGCTCCCCTGCTTGGTCCATCATGAAAGGTTGTTCTCTATTTAATTAGCACAAGAAATAGTAGAGCAAATGTAGCCCAATTACTGGATGTAGATTTTTTGCTATGTTGTTGGTTTCTTGGAGCGGCTTTTGTTATACACTGTAAATAAAAGTATTCAGACAAGAGCTAAAGATGAAGGGCACTGTGCTGTAACAGCGCTCTGAGGACATGTCCTCCTTGTTGTCTCCTTTTGGACATAATTAGAGCAAAAGGCGAAGGATTTAATGAGGGGAATACTTCAGGGTTTCACATGAATCTCGTGGACAGTTTGAGGTTTTGGTTTCCATTTCTCCTCTTCAGTTGTGCTTTCCCTGAAATCCCCCACCCTGATAGCCTGTGTATCTCTTGTTTTTGCAGTACTGGTCCCTTCCATCAAGCTTGGGGGCAGCACTGAGGAATTAGCACAAATCTGCTGACATCATCTTCTAAGATCCAGTCATGGCTTGGCTTGAAGCAAAAAAAAAAAAAAAAAGGGATGGGTGGGGGGGGAGCAGGGAGGAGGGAGACACAGGAAGGATGGAGCAGTAGGGTGAGGGGAGGGTTGGGGGAGTGGAAGGAGCAGGAACTGGGCATCAGGAGAGAATACTGCAGCTACCTCTCAGATTCAACACACATACACGCAGATTCAGATAAGTGGCGTGAGGAGGCTTTAAAGCACACACCCACCACAGCAGCATCACTGTGCTGCACCACAGAAAGGACCTAGCAGCACACACACACACACACACACCCACCCTTTATCTTTGACTCTCAGTCTTTCGCTCGAGCTGTCTGCCTCGCTCCGTCTCACACACGTGCTGCAGGGAAGATTTGAGCACAGGACTGCACTCGGATTCCTCCCCTCCCTTTTCTCTATTCTCCTTCCTCTCCTTCTTCACTCTCCCAGTTCACCTTGCCTGCTCCAGCTACATGGTACATTGTTGCGTCAGAGCCGTCGAGAAGCATGCCGGGGGAGAGCACGCACAGATCTGTCCCCGACGACAAGCATCGGGACCTGGGAAGCGAGGAGACGGGACTTCCAGGACCAGGTAGGAGCTCTGGGAGAGGGGGAGAGGATACGGATGAGGTCATTAAGCTTGGAGGTAAAAAAAAAAAAAAAACAAAGGCAGAGACTGGCATGAGACTGTGAGGAAGTGGCATAAAAACAAATTAATTTAAACGTTGAGTGTGCAGAACAGAAAGTGTGGGAGATGAGAAGAAAGAGATTGTAGGAGGGATGGAGAAGACTTATTTAAGGACTGGATTATCTCTGACAGCTTAGGAAAGCTCTTATTTAGATGGACGTTTGACTAAACTGCATGTTGTCCATCTTTCCAACTCCAGGGTGTTGACATCCTCCCAACTTACCTCACTCCTTTTATTAAAAAAAAAAAAAAAAATCAAATGTATATCCCACTAAATTCTAGCTAAAGTCTTTCAAAGCCTTTGTGTGATTGCCTTATTTCATCCATATTAGAGCCCCAACTCTAAAGCTCCCTTACTCACCCTCATCCCTCCTCCCATCTCTTTACATTCACCCATCCATTGCTTCACAGGGCTGTAAGAGTGAAGCAGTGCCCAGCATTTCCTCCCTTCCCCCAGCCGTAACGGGAACATGACACAGCAGCACGACGGCGCACTCTGCAACACGCAAACGCCACCTCACACTGACAAGTTCTTTGACTATTTAACATTTTGAACTTGAAGCAAATGATGTGCTGCATACAACGGCTCAGTGGGACAATAAAAAAAAAAGCTTCCTGCCCTGCTTAGTGGGCACATTTTAGCCTTCATTGCTTCATATTATATAAATTCTTCTCCTGGTTACAGATTAAATTTTTTTCTCAACATGTTGTTGATCCAAAAGATAAAGGAGCCTCAGATGTTTGTGGAGTGTCTACATTTCATCTCACAACCTTAGCAGCAGCTGAAATAGAGGCTCCCCTTGGGGGGCGGCGCTGCAGCCTATGTGACGCAGCTTCACTGTGCTGCGGCCTGCTTTTCATATGGCAAATCTGGAACACGGTTTACTGCATTCCTTTAGACCTGAGAAAATGATACATAAAAAAAAACACACAGTTGTAGTGTTTTATGAAGCAAAATAAAGCCATTGCTGCATGCTTTCTGCAATGTTGATGTTTGTTCCTCATGAGTTTGACATTGCTTATCCATTTTGTGCACAACTTATTATAGTTACACACACTGTGTTGTTGCTGTGTGTCTCCTGCCTCCTTAAGCTTTGACAAATAAAACCTGAGTTCTCACTTATCCACTTTTGAAATTTGTATTTGACAAATAAGTGAAAAAAAAAAAAAAACAAAAGTTACCACCTGGATTTAGCTAAGTAAATTGGTATAAACCTCTTTTAATTTGATAATTACCAGGCTGCAGAGCACATTAAAATGTTGCGCTGGGTTTGCCTTTTCGTTTGCCTGCTGTAATGTGCACCTTTTTCACCAGTTCTGTCTGTGGGGGATGACTCAGCACAAATACAAACACACATTTCACATAGAAACGTGGCAACAATCAGGAAGACCTGCTAAATGCTGATGTGTGCATCTGTCACAATCCCAGGAAGGGAAGGATGGCAGCATGGAATCCCTGAAATAAGAGAACAAGAAAACAATAGGTGATGTTTTTTGAAGAACAGAGGTTGATTTGATTTGACATATGAGCTCCTGACAGAGAAAATCCTGTGTGTGTGTGTGTGTGTGTCTATGACTGAGCAGAACCACTTGTATGTCATAACAGCCAATCAGGATGAGGATTGAAGTCACAGTTGCAATAGGGCACTTAGGATAGAAAATGAACACTGTTATGTTCATCATTGTTGTGTGTTGTTTCAGTCTAACACTTTCTCAGCAAAAGATCTTTCAAGATACGCAGTAGCAAAAACCGATACGGTTCTTTGTTTTAATTTTTCAATTTCAAAATTTATTCTGTTCATGAACATTCAGAAAATCTGCTCACTCAGTCGTCTCTGACCCAGTTTGTTTCACCCACCCTGGCATTTCATCTCACTAGTTTTTGAATCCTGACGACACTTTAAGACATACAGAGATCATCATTGACCTGGAAGGACAAGTTTTGTCGGAGTAGAACACTTAAACAATACTAACATCCATCTATCATCAACACCAGGTCCTGTAAGTTGTGTTTCTTCAAATTTTCAGGCTAAGTCCATGGTTTTCTCAAAACTTCCTAAAATGGGAAAAACTTTACTTTCTCAATTAATGACAATGTGTGTTCTCAAATTCTTTTTTTTTTAATTTTTTTTTTCAGGCATGGTAAGACATCCATCCACAGACTCCCCTCCAAGTGACAGTGGTTCCTCACCTAACGACAGTGGATCGAGCCCTTCTCCTAGCACTCCACAGAAGCTTCTCCCAGGGTCGACCTCTCCATTTGGTCCACGAGTGTTTCATGTGAAGCCTAGTTCCTCTGGTACTCCGAGACCACAGCCTGAAGGGTCCGACAATCGCATCAACCCAGCCAGACTGTCAGGAAAACTGGGAGGTCATGGTCCATGTGGCCGCCACATCTCTGTTAAGATGGAAAGAATAAAGGTACAAGCTGTGTGAGTGTTTCTAATTTTACAGCACGGATACTGTGAGATACATTTGTGACCCTGTGGTTTTTATATTTAATTTCTTATGAACAGGTCCTGACTGGATCTGAGGTGGAAAGTGACTATCCAGGGTCACAGACTATCGACACCAGAGTGGTGATGGGTGAAGAAACACTACTCAAAACAACAGAAGTCATGAAAGGAAAAATCACCACTGAGCTCAAAGCTCAGGCCATCCCTTTGCCATATCTCCCAAGTTTTCCATGTCCTCAACTGCAGACTAAAGAAATAAAACAGGAAACCAACAATGAGGAAATCCAGTCACAAATTCCCCAAAATCCAGAGAATCAGGAAACACAACATGTACAGGCCTCAGTTACAAACACTTTTCCCTCCTCTCCAAAACCAATCACAACTGATGACGAAGTAACAGACAGTAAGGAAGACAAAGAGACCCTCTCCGTAGATGAAGTGCCTTCACTCCCTTTTTCAGATGTGTCTTGTCCAGTTGCTCTGTCCTTCACTGAACCAGCCTGTCCTGTTGACCCCCTACGAGTTGGCATTCCCTCATCTCTTGACCCAGAACTTTACTACACCGCTCCGTCCACTCCAATCAAAATGGTCACCCGCTGTTCGCACCTTAAGCATCATTCCTACCCTGGCTCCCCAGCATCCCCTCTTTCTCCTGGTTCTCCATCTGACAGTGAGGACCTCTGTTCCCCTCTCACTTCTCCATCTGGCTCTTACATTACAGCAGAGGGAGGCAGCTGGGCATCATCTTATACGTCCTCCACCTCCCCATCCACTTCTCCTAACTTGCTCCTTGTGGAAGAAACGCAAGAGGCGCCTGCTTGCTTTGTGAGTTCATTGTCAGAAATCGGAGATGAGGTCGCAGAGGAGAAGGGTCGATCAGCCCAAGAACGAGAGGACGATAGGGCCAGCGACTTCAGCTTGTACCATCCGAGCGATTTTGTTGTGAATTCACGGATAGGTATAGCAGACACAGTGATTCCTGAGGAAGATGAGACTCTAAAAGGGGAAGAGGTGAAGATTTCCAGGGAAACTTGTCGTCCGTGCTGGGTGACCGAGAGTGCACTCCCTATAAGAAGCAGTAGCAGCAGTGACTCCCAGGATGATGAAGGGGAATCAGAAAGTTCATTTTACCCATTAGAGGAGCACACTGTTGACAGAACAGAGTACTCTAGGCACATGCAGACAGGCCTCAGACTAAATCTGGAGGGATGTTTATCAGAAGAACATTATCGGCAGATGGAGGCCAATCCAGATATCTCCCCCACCACCTTGACCCCTGATACAGAGAACATGACTGTGGCATCCTCCAGCTTCAGCCCAGATTCACTGCTGCTCCCCATGGGCGCCTTCTGCCCTGGAGCCTTTGATAGCTCCTTCATACTCTCGCAAGCTGCATGTTCTGATGACGTACCAGACGAGGAAAGGATGATACCTGCCTCCCTCATCTCATTTCCCCTTCACACTAGCCTAATCTTCAAGGCTGACTCAATGGAAATCACCCTCTTCCCCACGGAAGAAGAAAATGACATCGATGTCAATGACAGAAATGAAAGAAAGGATGTTGATGCATATGCAGCAGGAGAGGAGGAGGCAGATGTAGAGGATGATGATGAAGATGATGACGAGGATCACGATGATTACAATTATAATGATCAGATCACTGACTCCACACCTGATAGTGATGAAGGGGAAGACAAAGTTGAGGGTGCAAACATGCAACACGAGGAAGCTAAAGTAGAGGTAAAGGTTGTGGAAGAAGAGGAAGAAGAGGATGATGAAGATGATGATGATGACGACGATGATGTGTGCGATAGCAAAGTTATGGAAGACGAGGCTGAGGACAGCTCAGCTTCTTTCCTTCATTCACTTTCAGAAACATCAATCAATGAAGGGTTAGATGAGTCTTTCTGCTTCCAAGATGATACAGATGACTCTTTAGATTCGGCCTCTTATAATGGGGAGGAAGATGAACGTTTATACAGCACTGAGAGGCATGCACAATCCCTAGAACCTCTACCTGCAGATGGTTCAAATCCAGCTGAAATCCAACCAGAGGCTGAACAGGGCTCTTTGAACACACAACTATACACGGACACACAAGTGGACCATTCTCAATCTACCCATCTGTCGACAAGCTCTGTAGCCTACCCAAAAGGTAACGACTTAGAACCAACACCCCTGGAAGTGCCTATGTGCTCTGAACACCAATCTGATCCAGATGTCAAATCTACCATTAAAACAGATGAAACAAAAACCTCAGATACACCTGCACATAACCAGCAACCAGTTCAAACTTCAGAGCAACTTATTGAGAATGAAGGGGAAAGCCAGATAAGTATTGGTGCTATTTTAAAGCCTTTTGTGGAGCCTCAAGAGAATCCCTGTTCTAATCTATTCACTACCCTTGCTGCAGGTCCTGCACCACCTGCTTCTGAGACTGATTACATCAATGCAACTCATTCTACCACGTCTGTGGAGGAGAATACAAAAGATTTACCTGAGGAAAATCCTAAGGTGAAAGTTGTTGCCTTGAAACTACCTTGTGATCAAACTGAGCACACAAAAGAACCTGAAAGGGACTCTTTCAAATTGCTTATAAAGCCTCGCCATGGCCATTCTGAAAGTCAAAGAACTGTTGGAGCAACCAGAGTCGCTCTGTCAAAGTCTTTCTGTGGTAAATACGATGTGCCGGTAGAAGGGAGATCTGTGTGTAGGTCAAGTCCTAACAGCGACTCTGATACCAAGCTTGGCCAAAGTACTGAGTTTGCCCCAGCTGATTCTGAAAGTGTAGAGTCTAAATCAAGTGACTCCTCTCCACTACTGAATATTATTACTCCTACCAATGACTTGAATAAGGGTGTTGTTGTTCTGTCCCCTCCTAAAGAGTCAAATTCCAATCCCAGTAATATCCCTGTTTCTACTTCCGCAGAAATCATTTCAGAACTTGGTGACAACTTCACCCTGACACCTGAACACTGCCCGAGAGACTCTTCCCTGGAGAACCTAAGCGAGAACACTTTGGGCACAGATGACGGGGTACTAGGAGCTGTCGGATCCTTGCACTCCCCCCTTGCGATATCTCCCAAAAGAGAAAATTCAGAAACGGATACAGGCAGAGATGCGGTCCCTGAATCTGGGGCATGGTGTGATGCCAGGGTAGGTTTGGGTTTTGTCCTGGGATTTGGGTCAGGGTCTGAGTTTGGTGTCTGGGGAGCAGGTGAATCATTGTCTTTATCCCTGGGTAAGAGGTATGAATTAGAGGCAGAGAGTCTTCTGATGTGCGATACAGAAGGCCAAAGGACAGAGACAGCTTTGGTTTCCAATATGAGCAGCGAACTGTGCGAAAACTATGACAATGTTCTCAGTTCTATTCTGGATGAGGAAGATAACAACAGTCAGAGTGGAAAGAATGACCAAATGTTGGATAAAGAATTGGTAGAAGAGGGGATCTCTGAGTCCAACCTCGCCCACTGGAAATCTATTGAAGAGATTTCAGAAGCAGGGGGAGGAGAGGACGGAAGTGCCAGGTTTCCAGGGGACATTAGTAATTTGAATCCTGACAATGATAACGATAAGGAAACACAAATGCAAGACAACTGGAAGAGTCCGACTGACTTTGAGTGCTTGAATGAAGGCATGTATGGGAGTCTGAATGCTCTGTCAGATGAAATGAGACACCAGAGCGGCAGTGTCGTTATCAAAGACTCTGTGTCTAATATTCCACTTGACGAGGTGCCTCTTCAGACTTCTGACAGAACTCCTAAAGAACAAAAACCAACAGAGGATCACATAAACCAAGCACCAGACGCAAAACAAACACTATTAATCAAAGATAGCGTTTGTATTGTCTCATCTGACACTCGGCCTCAAGGAGCTGCAAAACCCAAAAACCAAGATTCACCATGTAAAACTGAGCCGAGATGCGATTCTACTACACAGTATCAGTCAATCTCTCTAAGGAGTAATGCATTTTCTTTGCCAGAGGGATCGTTTGGGTCTCTCCCCGCAAAATGCACATCTAATATTGGCAGACTGAGAAGCACCTGTACAGATGGCACGGAGATGTCACAACATCAGCGACACAACCAAAAGAAATGTGACATCAGTGCTGAAATTACCAGAAGTACGAATGAACCAAAGACTAAAGATGCCTTTTTAGGAAAGCACAGTGGTGTTTGTAACTCAGGGGATGAAGGGGTGGAGGTCAAACAAAAACAAAGGAGCGATGAAAAAAATAAGGTGGATGAAAGTCAAAATAGGTCCTCTTCTGCACTGAATGACTCTGATCCCTTTGAGAGGCTCACACAAAAGGTTGGACCTTGCACAGATACCCAAGCTGCCTCTACAAAAGGGAAGAGAAGGAAACAGAATAGAAATAGGGCATCTCAGACGGGTGGTCTTAATGACGTTAGCCCTGAGTCTGTTCAAGAACCAAAGAAAGCTCCTGCTCTACCAAACATTTCAGGAGATGGATACTCAGACTGGGTTACACACATTACTAAAACTAAGACAGACTACAACGCTAACAACTGTTCATCCTCTCACTTTCAGCAGAGGACATCTGGACCAGACAAAGCTGAACCTGTTGCACAGATGGAGAGGCATAATCATGGCAGTCCTGATGAAAAAGTTTTAAGACAAGAGCAATGCAATTTAAACAGAGGTACAAGAGACAACCTCAGTCCAATTATGGCAATGAACCAAGACTTACAGCAGAAACAAGAAGTGCTTGATAACAGACCATTAGCTGATAGTCAGACACAAATTACTGTGGACCTTAATGATAACAACATAGACACAGGTCCCAGCAAACCTCAGAAGAATATCTCATACGCTCAGGCTGTGAAATGCCCCTCTTCCTCCCTACCTTGTGCCTCAACAGAGTTAATGGATGGTCTTTCCACACCTGTCCAGGAATCCCAACCTGTCCTTTCCACGCAACAGCAATCTTTACAGTCTATAACTCCTAAGTCTGCTGGTTCTGAAATTCCCTCCAACAGCAGCCCCCTAGAGGTCACTGAAGTCTTTTCAACACCATCGTCTAAAAGTGTCTCTTCATCCCAATTGCCCACTGTCACGCCAGTAGTCTTGTCCCAAGCTACCCAAGAAACTGGGAATCTAGATTCAGAATATGCTCCAGAATCGTCATCTCATCAAAACTCAGAGTCTACTTCCAACACTCAGTCTCAGAAACAGATAAAGGAAGGTTGTACTTGGTTCACCCAAGACATTTCCAGAGGTGAGTGAAGACACTTGAAACTTTAATTTCCTTGGCCCTGTACATCTAGGCAGTCTTTTTTTCAGAAAAGAGGGAAACAAAATCGTCCTCTGGTCTGATGTGTATGAATTAGAAAATGTTCAAATGATTGTAGAATGTGCATGTTAATAAATTTGTTCCCTGTAAGGTGCTAGTGCGACCGACGAAGAATCGGACAAAAAGGATGATGGCGGACGGCTCCAGCGGGGTCACACGCCTAAGCCTAGGGAAGCTGAGGAAGACAGAGATGGATCGGTGAAAAATGAGTCTGACGCAGCAGATCAGCGAGAAATCCAACCCTTCTCTAGTCGCCAACCAACCGGGAGACAGTCAGGCTGTTCAGTCACTCATAACCTCAATATTTGTGAAGAGATTGATCTATCTGTTAAAAATAACAGTGAGTTTCTTTCTTATTTTTTTTCTTGTTTCTCACGTGAGATAAAGAGATACCCAGAATTCCCTTAGTTTTCTGCTGCACACCCAGACTTTCTGTCTGCCTTTGGTTTTGTTGTTGCTAATTTAGTTGAATGTTAATAATTACATAACACCGATAAAGCAAAGAACAGGTTTAACTGGCATAATATATCTAGTTTGCACCACTGTTACAGAATATTTTTCTGGGACATGTTGCCTTTAGGTTCCACTGTGGCCTCCTGTAATGAATCTGAGAGTGAAGGTTCGATGCCTGATCTGGAAGAGCTGGAGCCTCTGAGACCATCAGAACCACCTGTAAGTCCATCTGAAGGCTTTGTAAGCGAAAATAACTTCCTTATTTGTTATTACGTTATAAAAATGGTTTTCTAAAGAATAAATAACGCTATTCTAGAATAGTTTAAACCCATGCTGATAATATTTGATAAATTCTTGGTGTGTCTTTCTTGTTGTAAGGCAATGTTGTCTTATGGTATTCTGTATTTATTTGCTTCATATTTATATCCCAAGCATTGGGTTTCTATTTATGGATACCAAAATTAGCATAATCCTTGATGCTCTCGTCCAATTCTAAGACAAAATATTTAGTTTTGAAGCAGGTGGGGTTATGGACAATAACAAGAAATAGTTATTGGGGCACAACAACTAAGGGAGGAGATGGTAGTGGAAAGAAAAAAATTTAGTATAGTTTGTCAGTACAGCATTTTTCATTACCAGAAAATATTTGATCCGAACTCCATACTTTTTCAGACTTTTCTAGGCCATCCAGATTGTGTAGAAGCTCTGTAAGAATATTTGATTTGCCTATCTTGGGACTGCATATATAAATTAGCAACTGTCTAAAAATCCAATGGAAAGCAACAGTTTAGATATGAGCTTGTGTGCTCCCTATGTGTGGAGATGAAAGATAATAAACATTTAAAAAAAATCTACAGTTAAAATCAAAGTTTGAAAAACTCTAACATATGATCAAATTACCTTAACATAGGTCACAATATGGACTTACATATACCTGCTCTTGTCTGATAAATTTGAAGGTGTTGAAGTTTGATTTAGCTATGAAAGCGCAAAATAGACTATTTTTGTAATCAAACATTGCAGTTTGCAAAGAGCTACCTTTTCCTTGTAGCTCTTACTACAAGGAAATGGCCAATCAGTTCCTATTGGCTCAAAATAAAAACAATAGTTTTTCTTGCTGTATTAACAAATCCAACATTTTGTAATGAAACTAATTATCAAAACTCAAACGCTTTGTAAGATTTTTAAAAGTAAACATAGATTTTTTTTTCTTTCAGTGTGTTTCTGCTGCGGATGATGGATTGAACAGACCAAAACAGAGCCGCAGTGAGAAGAAAGCACGCAAGGTCAGAGTGATGCTTGTGTAGATGTGTGTAAAACTGTGATCAAATGTTTTAACAGTGATAAGAAATGCTTTTGCCTCAGTTGTCACATCATTTTAACAATATTGCGCACTAGGATCAGATCAATGGTTAAGAGCTTACAAAGTTTACTGTCTGGTTTTTGGATCTGTTTATTATTGCATTCATGTTGACAAAAACTTTGTTCAATTTAAAGAAAGGCAACCCCAGAATATGATACCACCAAGTTTCACGACGTTTAACATTCATTTTAGAATGTTGCTTTTTTTGTGCTGATTGTCATTCATCATCAGGGTCAATTCTATACTATTGATTTTTAGGTGTGTCCACATTGATCCAGCTCTTTAATGAAAGTTTTATGTTTCTTCCTAATACATTTGTTTGTTTTTAAATCAAATTGCACAGGTTGCTGGTCAAGTGAAAAATTGGTCATCAAAGTCATGGTTTTTAGATCATGACTAAAAAATCCTTGTGCCAATTGTACAAGGATGTATGCACTTTGAAGACATGCAGTGTGTGATGCAGCTAACCGTTTTGGTTTTTTTATTTTTATTCGAGTTTAAGATGTAAGTTTAAATGAAACAAGTAGTTATTTGAGTTCCTAACCCTGAAACTCTGTCTTGCAGGCAATGTCTAAACTGGGTCTGAAGCCAGTCCATGGTGTGACCAGAATAACTATCAGGAAGTCCAAGAGTATCTTGTTTGTCATCACCAGACCAGATGTTTTCAAAAGTCCGATGTCTGACATTTATATTGTATTTGGAGAAGCGAAGGTAAATCTTTTGTGTCTCGATCATAAAGTCATCTTTATATTTCCATCTCCTAACTGTTCTCTTCAATTCTTCTCTTCTGCAGATTGAGGACTTATCACAGCAGGCTCATAAAGCAGCAGCAGAGAAATTCAAGGTGCCTGTTTCCCCGTCTCCATTAGCCCCACCTGTCCCACCGAGTCTAACCATCAAGGAGGAGAGCGAAGAGGAGGAGGAAGAGGTAAGTACAATCGGTCTCGTCAAACTCGCAGGGATGTGTCACTGAATCTTGAATGCAACATTGCTTGCTTTGTTGCTTTCTGCGCATCAGGTGGATGATGGAGGTCTGGAGCAGAGAGACATCGAACTGGTGATGGCTCAGGCCAACGTGTCACGAGCCAAGGCCATCCGCGCACTCAAACACAACAAGAACGACATTGTGAATGCCATCATGGTAAGGACAAAGGAGGGATGGAGGAAGGAGGAGCCGGCTGGGAGGGGGCGGGCAGATGGCAAACAAAACAATGTGTCATAGCCAGAGAGCGGAGGGGGAAAGGGAGAAGGCTGATATGAGCAAACAGAGCACAAATTAGTTTCATCCCAGAGTTGTATCGGAGATCCGGCTTTGTTGTGAAGTTATATGTCCACTAGATGGCAGCAATGGCTAAATGGCTAATGCTCAGTTCAATGACATACATTTCTTTCTTGATTTTCGTGTTTCTTCTGCCTTGTTTCAATTTTTGTTCTTTATTTTTCCTCATAGGAGCTGACCATGTGAGTGGGCACTGAGGACAATTTGATTCCCAGCTCCCTTGTTCCTGCCTATAAAGCCTAACTACTGCGTACTCTTCTGTATCGCTGCTGCTGTATGTTGCATCCCCCAGTCTGCTAAATAAAGTCTAAGACAAGCTCCAGTGTGGACTCTGACAAAACACGGAGGATGATTACTATGAAGGGACTAAAAACAGACCCACATTTAGAAAAATCGGGAAAAACTGGTGCCTTGCAGTCAGTATTTTGTCACGTTTAAACCGCAAAACAATCTATTTTATGGGGTTTCTGTGTGGTGGACTAAGTATTGTGCGACTATAAAATGGAATGGAAAGTATATTTGGTTTTAAATTTCTTTCCAAGCCTATACCTGAAAAGTGTGGTGTGTATATAGATTCAGGCCTGAGTTAATGCTCTGCATTCATTACGATTCTAGCCGAAAGGGGGTATGCCTCTACCAGATTAACCAGTTTATTCATGTTTTGGTACTGATTCTTGCTATAGATATTGATTTGGACATACTTCAATCTGAAATCTGAACTTGGAGCTGGGTTTGACATTGTGCCCAAGGAAACAGCGTTACAGTTAAGAAGTCAGGATTTCAACATAGCAGTGCCCAAGGTCACAGTACCATGAATATCATTTTAAGTTTTACTTTTCATAGGCAAGCAACACTTTTAATTTGTTCAGTTTAGAGTTGAAGGCGCTACATGTAAGATTAATTTTAGACCTACTCTTACAGGTGTGTCTTGTATAAATATTTCCGCCTCAGTGCTGGTGTGAGAAGTGGCCATATTGAAATCCAGCCACAGGGGGCAGCTGTGAGTTTCTTACACTTTCTGACTTGGAGATCAGAATTATCCAGTTCCGACTGCAAACGGAAAGCAACATTTCACCCGTCTCACGTGTTTTAACTCCTTTCACAGGTTTTCTTCCAAAACTGTCCTGTATTTACCTTAGATGGAAAACAACCCCACAGCATGACGTTTCCACCACCATGTTTTACAGTTGAGCTTGGTGAATGCAGTGTTGGTCTTTATTTCTTGTGTCCCCTAAATGGCTTGTAGGAAACTTTAAACTGTACTACTTGTGAATTTATTTCAACTGCCAACTTGCCGCTCTTCCACAAAAGGTTTCTAGAGTGTATGACAAAAGGTTCTGAGCAGTGCATCTCTGCAGCGCCACAGTTTACACCCTGTCTTGGTAGCTTTGCATTTTCCGTTTTTTTTTTTTTCATTTTTCCATTGTCACTCAAATGTTCAAATAATGTTTTATTATCTAACTCTTCTTAAACTTCACATCTTTCTGAATAACATGTCTGCTGTGTTTCTAGACTTTTGTTATGATCTCTGTTAATGTTCTCTAACAAATCTCCGAGTCCCTCGCAGAACAGCTTGAATTATGCCGGCATTAAATCAGACAACGGTGGACTCGATTTACTAGTTAGGTGATTCCTGCAGGGCAATCGGTTTAACTACATTTTGTTAAGCGATGTCCGAGTAAATGGGGCTGAATCTAAATTTATGCCACACTTTTCAGATTTTAGTTTGTAGAACGTTTATAAAAGTTGATCTTTTCCCTTCTATTTCACTTATTTGTCATGAGTTCTGTTGGTCTATTACATAAAACTCCAATAAAATACAAGGTTTATGGACATTATTGCCTTTGTAAAGCACTGCATTTATTTTTTTTCTGATGCTATTTCAATGCAAGTTAATATGCTTGCTTTAAAGCTTTATACATACACACACAACCAAAATAGACTCAGAAAATATTGAGACAACATTTTTGTAGTCAAAAGCAAACTGACTCTGCATGTTGTTTTCACAAACTCACCATGCGTTTTGTTATGACAATCTTTCAGCTTTATTGTAAAAAAACAAGTTAGAATATGAAAAACAACACAAGCCCTGTCTTCTTTAACAAGAAGGGGCAATAACAAGAACATTCCTAACATGTACAGTCATCAGCTTCAAATCTAAGGAAATATGTCAGCATGTCGGAGACATTTCTCCATATTAACTCACTCTTACAAAAAAGGAGAGGAAAATACATGAAACGTTTCTTTAGTGTACAAATTTAAGAGAAAATGGTTTTTAGACAGCAAAAATCTACAGTTACAAAAATGTTAGGCAATTTGAACACTCTGCCTCATAAAGGTCTTTATAGGTGCAGAGGACTGAGTGTGTTTTATCTTTTAAAATTCGGCGACGTTGCAGTTTGGGTTTTTAGCCGTTGTATTCTCCAGAGCTCTGCAAGGGAGGTAGCTTCCCCATCCCCCCCGCCACCGGGTAAAGTCCAGGGGGATCGATAGGTCTTCAGGAGCCAGTTTTAGATGGGAGGACATTATTCTCAAAGTGTCCCTGGTTTGTTATATTCCCTGCTGGGAAATATCTGGCCACGACAAAGGAAGAGCCGTCTGACGCTGTGGCCTTTCCCACACCCAGCTTCTTGCTGCTCTTCCACACCATTGCAGTGAAATGTCCTGAAGGTGACACAGAAAGTCAAAAGAAAACACATGAACACACAGCAAGAGTGAAAAACATTTTTGTTTGAAAATTGCTGCAGCTGTGCGCTCAGGCACTCAAGTTCCCCCAAACATTTATAAAAGGGGGGAATTTTCTCTCCAGCATCGCTCAGCCCTAAATCAGTCTCCCTTCCAGTTCTTATCCGTCTTTTTCTTACAGGAAATGTAACATGAATCTTTGCGAATTACTGTAGTGGTTATTAAGTTATTAAGTTACACTGTGTTTGAAGATACAGGCGACTATGTTTAGAAATTAGGGCAGACTGAGATATGAGGCATGTGCGTCTGTCTTCTATAAATATGACAGTGACTTTCCCCTCTGTTTCCCATTGGAGAGACACCAAGTCACACACTGACATTAGCTCGAAAATAACAACCAGCCACCCCAACGCCTGCACAAGCGTGACAGCGAGAGAAAGCGAAAGTGACAGCACATAAACACAAAACGGCATCGCGGGCGAAGAAGCTGTTGACAAACTGAGAGAGAAAAGAAAAGATGAGATGAGACAAAACATTAGAACAGTGTGAATCTCACCAGTGCCAGAGGAGAATCCAGGGTGGCTGAAGTTGTACTGTTTGACTTCTTCATACCAGCGATCTGCCACATCCTTCCCTGCATCAGCAATGAATAAAAAAAAAAAAAAAAGCATCATCAGTCTAGAGGCCAAGCAGATTAATAATGCATCATTAAAATGCAGGAGAACTTAATATGGATGTCATTTGGAGCAAATTCCTCTTGGTCTCGTGGGGCTTATATTGATACATTTTTGTCAGTAATTACTGGGCTGTTTTATCAATATTTGTCCTGTGCTGACATTTTTCTGCAGTGAGTCATAGTGTCTGAGGAAAATAGAGTCCAGCTGTTCAGCTGCACCAACTGGCAGTCAGAACAGAGCATTTACTTTAGGTCCTACATACAGATCCTAACGAGATGTTTTTGTTTTGTTGTTTTTTTTTTAAACCAAGGGGGGAATAATCGAATGCTTCACCATACTCCAAAGCTTAAACATGTGTGCGATGTTATAAAAATTAGGTTTTATTTGTCTTTACCCGTTTGGTCATAAGAAGCCCATGCCAGGTTTTCTCCACAGCTCCCCCTGCTGGACTCCACACTGTGCTTCAGGATTCTTGTGCTAGCCAGACTTTCAGCATAACTAAAAAAAAAAAAAAAAAAAAATAGAATTTAGTCTTTTTTTTTGTTGCATTTTTCAAAACAAAAAAGAAGAAAAGACTGAAGTTCATTAAGCTTAGTAACAGAAAACGTCATTGCCACAAACGTTTTGTGACAAAACATTTTGTGCCACAAATTTTGTTTACATTTTTTTAGGCAAAAAAGAGTCTTATGTTTTTTTTTTTCATGTTATTTGATTGTCTTCGGAGAGGTACCGTCTCCTTCCCTATGGGTTCAATAAAAAATATTCAAATTTACCAGTGTCATGAATAATCTCGGGCTCATTAACCGCATTATATTTTGAACTTTTGAAAAAAAAAAAAAAAAAAATATAAATATTTATATAAATATAAAAATATATATAAATAAATATTTATATATATAT
>NW_015112627.1:821963-826638 GCF_001443285.1 Poecilia latipinna
GCTTTTTAACCACTTTTTTTTTTTTATTTTTAAAAAAAAAAAAAAAAAAAATATATATATATATATATATATATATATATATATATATATATATATATATATATATATATATATATATATATTAGATATATATTAGATTTTTTATATGTTGATTGAACGGGAACTAGCTCATGCTCAGGTTTTGAACTTAATCCAGAATATTTAGGTGGTGAATTGTGAACATGATTTTTGTTTTCTTTCACATAAATTGCCTGTATTTGAACTAGTTCTTGTGAAAGAGGAACTTGCAAAACATTTCACTCAAGAGAATACATAATCCCTAAGTTTACTTGGTGCTACTGATTTAATAAAAGTGACTGAAAAGCAGTTTAATTAATTGCAATTTGAACATCTTAATGCAGCTGCAGTCGAATTATCAATATCACTTGTAATCAGAAACACATGTTGGATACATTAAGTTTGTATCCAATATGTTTAAACATAAACCTTTTCTCTTTAGCTTTGTAATTTAATCTGTGTGTGTGTGTGTGTGTGTGTGTGTGCTGTATCTCACCGAGCAGCCTCTCTGCTCAATTTGCTGCTCAGCTTTAGTGGGGGAGCCTGGTGCTTCTTCCTGTACTCGTTGTGGCACTGCAGCACCTCCTCAGCAAATTGTTTGGAGGCTGAGAGACGGAGACGGATCAGAGGGGGGAACGGTTAGACGTCTGATGACGGCAGGAATGAAACGATACAACAGGGAGACTCATCCGTGACCTCAGAGCTGTGATGTTGAGACTGAATGACCTCACATTGTGAGTAAGGAAACGTCTGCTGGATCATCCCCCTCAACCCGCTGTCACCCCCTTCTCCACAAGGCTACTCAGTGCCTATCACTCACTGGCCTTTTCATGAGTCTCACAGTCTCCAGTGCTTACACAATAGGTACATTCAAATATTTACACAGACTAAAACAGAAGGACAGATTCTGCTATTGTTTACTAGGAATCTAACGAGAATCAAAGGGATCAAAGTATGCCAGATTAAGAGCAGAAAAACAGCTTTTAGTGGATGTTTTTTTACAGTTCAATATATTTTTTGTACTACATTACAAAGATCACACATGTGATTTTTCTGTCTTGGAAAATTTTAAGTCAGTGAAAAAAAAAAAAAAAAAAAAGATTTGCGTTACATCCGTCAGACTGCAGTCTCCACTTACCGGATTTTCCCATGGTGCTGAATCACTCAGTCCTCGGTGAGATTAATAGTGCAGAGTGAAGTCAGCCTGTTTTGTGCCCGCTCTTCTATCCAATTTGCTTTCGCTCTCCTCCTGGTGCTGGACCTTTAAAGCCGACCCTCTGAAATAGCTACCAATCCATTTGTTTCAAGCCTTTCTCGTCTCTCACACTTTCACAGTCTTCATGTTGCAGAAAGTTTGGCAGCTCCCGTTTAGAAATTCCTCTTGTTGCAATGATCGTTGCACAACATTCGCTCTAAATCAGCATTTTACCTCACTCAGCATAACGTGGAACTCCTTCCTTGTAGCCAAGCGGTCCAGTATCTACATGCCATCAGCTATCTTTATGGCCCAGAGGAGAACACACCCACACCCTTTCATTTCTGCAATTGAAAGAGGAGGCCCTTCAGTCACTGATGACATCATCTTTACGAGACACACTCTCTCTTTAAGCTTGTTTTCCCTACCTACAGGGGAGGGAGAGCCCTAGTCATGGCAGCTGTGGCCTGAACCACATGGCCATTCATTTCATTTTCACTGCAATGATGCAGCGTTGTGCTGGACAGTATACAGTGGGAGCAAAGAAGTAGCTTCCCTTCTGCTGCTCTGTTTTCAGGTTCTTTGCCATCAACAATATTCTCAAATAAGAGTGACAACCTAATTTTGACTCTCTCTATATAAAAAAGAGCTGTGACTGATCTGACATTCAAGAAGAAAATGAGTCACTATCAATAATACTGCAGAGCAGGATGCAACTATTTGTTTTGTCTGTATGAGGTATGCTACCTCTCGAGAATAAATGACATTCCCAAGATCAATATAAAAAAATGAAAGTGACAAATCAGAACTGAATATATTATTCACGTGACATCTCGTTACTCGGATCTGCTAAAACTGTCTTGATGCGCTTTTTGTAAAAGTTGAGACTTATGTAAATAATCAGTATTAAAATAATACACAACCTCTTAAATTTCAAGATGACTAAGCTCTTATGTGAACCAAACACAGGTGAGCCATAAACCCATGTCAGCAGTCAGTGGTTTCAACAACAAAAACAACAACAAAAAGCAGCTTGAAGCTTTTAACAGTCTGGGAAATGTTCAGTCTAACAACAATATCAAAAAGAAATTGGTGGTTCACCCCAAGGATGAACCACTCAAGAACAAATTGTGCTGAACAGTTTGGAGCAAAGAATGCAGAGCACTAAAACGCAAATGGAACGACAGCTGCACAAATGGATAGAAGAAAACAAACCAGTTCATTTAAACAAGAGTAATTGGTTAATCGGCATTCCAAGGACAAGGGACGCTCTTCTTCACTCAAAAGACAAGGAAAATAAACCCATGTGGTGGGTGCAGGCCTGAATACTCTCCCACTAGTAGAATAAAGAAGTTATTTTATTAGAATTCATATGACAACATGGAGTAGGCTGAAAGACCCCCAGATCTAAAATGTTAGATCTGGGAATGAAGCTGTTTATAACCCTATATGCTTGGTTTTGCACTTTATTTTAGTTTTTTTGAGCCTATGTCAGGTCAGTAAATGCAACACAGCCCTAGAGACAACGTTAGTATCGTACATTTTATAGGTTCTATGTTCTGTTGCTGGGGTTACGGCTCTCGCAGCTCACTGCATGCGCACTGCAAAGCGCTGTCTGTGCGAGAGCAAGAGGCTGAAAACGACACAGTTCTTCAGTTAGGACAACTCAGATGGCGTTGCAACTTACCCGTTACTGGAGGGAGTAAAAGTCACGAAAGAGACTCTTTTCTTGCTGCGCATCTTCACATACCCACACACCTGCATCACACCGGAAGGCAGAAGCATGTCAGAAACCAGTCCTCAAAGGGTTGCAAAGTCATTTCTAAGGCTTTGGGACTCCAGTGATTCACAGTGAGAACCATTTATTCACAAATAGGGAAAGAACGAAACAGGGATGGACCATCACAGGAGTGCTAGCATGCCGAAATTACCATGAGAGCACATTGACAACAACATGCTGGAGGTCACTCAAGATCTCACTTGCCTGAACTAAGGTCATTATTCCAATACCAAGAAAGAGACTCAGCAAAATAGCATCTACACGAATGGAAAACCAAAATTGATTTTAAAAAGAGCTTAAGATTAAAGAGAAAAAATAAATCTTGCAAAAACTATCTTGATGATCCTCAAAGATTATTGTTAAGAGTTAAAAAATATATTTTCTGGGAAGCTCCCTGTTACATCTGATGGTAATAGCATTTTAGAGCAATAACATAATTCAACAGGCAAACATTGTAGTGGTATTGTGACGGTTCAGGGTTACTATGCTGCTTTACAGCCTGAAAATCTTGCAGTAATTTCTTGAGCAGGAGATTTGCAGAAAGTCTTGGGAAAGAATGCTGAGCAATCAGTTTGAGACCTAAACACAAAGTGCTCTGAAAAACTGAAAAAAATGAAAACTTTGGAGTGGTCCAATCACTGCCTGGGCTTAAATGTAATTAGCATGACGTCGGGATGTTAAACAGGCTGCTAATGCTCAAGCTGCCTATAATGTGGCTGTTGAAATGAAGGCTCTTACCTTTCACACAAGACCAAGTTGATACGGATAGCTACTTTCCTCTCTATAGATAAAAATCATGGTTTTAAAACTGCTTTTTGTATTGTGAGTAATATTTGTTTAATGATCTAAAACAATCAAGTGCAGGATATGATTTTTGACATCACAGATTAGTGCATTTCGGACTCTCTGTCCAGGTTTCTTAACTCTTCACATTCGGAATCGGAAGCTTTCCACTAGTGACAAAAATTTTTAAAGTACCATAAAATATTAAATACGGATGTGTTTTAGTGTACTTTTGATGTCTGAGTTTGACATATTACCTTCAGATATGTGCAATGTCCGTGGCACTTTCTCACGACTATTTAAGATGAGTAAGGTAGCGACAGAACACTGAAATTCATTAAAAATGCAGTATTGGAGATTCAAGGAGTAATGTTTTTTGTAAATAAACACGTGTTGGATAAGATTAAAGCAGGCTCGTTCCTGTTGTTCAGTGAGGCTCACTTAAATAAAAAGAAATCAATATCGCAGTTCTGCTTCTTCTTCCTTTTTATTATTGCTAATTGCAAACAACTTCAAGGTGCATACCGCCACCTACTGTACATGAGTGCGTTACACACTCTGCGTATAGACAGCTTTTTGACTTTCAGCTTGAGCTGTTCAAGACTGAAATCCTGTTGCTCAAGTGCAACACCCAGTGGTTTTAGAATGAACTGCAATGTACAACAATGTAGGTAACTAGTTAAGCCATTAGCCTGAGAGCAAATTAATGGCTTAACTAGTTTCACCTGTGCGTGAGTACAGAGACAGAGCAGCGAAGAGACGGGACAGGTGTAGTTTGCACAGATACATCTATCCAGCAACAGGCAATAATTTTGATGTGGAAGCTATAAGAAAACCTAATTTAGATATAGATCAATGGT
>NW_015112627.1:832438-837416 GCF_001443285.1 Poecilia latipinna
TTTTTTTACTGAGCTGTACTTTGTTTTCAATACATAATTACGTTGTTCTCAAGTGAAAAAGAGTAAATATGAAACATCAAACTTGTCTTGGTATTTTGATCATGTGGCTTCAAGAATGTGAACCAGTGTGAACCAACATCACAAAGCATGTGCGAGCTGTTGCTGTGTCTTTCTTTCTTTTTGGCAGTTTTCTTGTCCTGGCAGCTGATGTGGGAGTTCACGCTGTGAATACAATAAGTCATAATCTCAGCGACAGCCTCAAAAAATGAGTCATCCATTAAACCGCATGTAGATTTTCAGCGTAGGCATCAGGCTTAAAGTATGGTCCTCCTCCGATACAGTAAAACCAAATCGGGGGTAATTGATGTGTCAATCATTGTGTTAATTCATGCAAGCACCAGTCTGGGTGCAAACTAAGATCTAATTGTGTTACCCATAAACATGCAAAGGCTAAGATGGCTATATTTTCTCCTCTGGATCGACAACTTTTGTTATTTACTGTGTTATCAGTGGAGTATAAACCCGACAGGTGTAATTGTCCGACTTACCACAAGGTGGAACTGTTAGCAAAGACTCCACTTTCAGAACGCCGGTCTCTTTGTTAATGGCCTCTTGGTTTCATAATGTGAGTGACACGGTGGGATTCATGTCGAAAGTCAAGCCACTTGAATTCTCATTAGCCTGATATTGCTATCTTAACAAATTGATTTCGTCCTCGCCTCCCTCCACCATCTGGGGTGGTGATGGGACCGGACAGCTGGGGGGAGACATTTACAGAGTGGTCTTCAGATACTCCAACTTCACAGCCATTCATCTTAATTCTTCCTAATTGTGGAAGGTGTGTATTTCAGCGTGAAAGTGTGTGTGTGTGTGTGTGTGTGTGTGTGTGAGTGTGTGTGTGTTTGCACGTGGAGTTGGAGCAACTCTTGCGAAATTTATAGAGAGAGAGCCCCTTTTAGAGAGAAGGCACCGACATTGATCCATGCAGATATTACATCATTTATCTTTTCACGTTGGCTATATCTGCTGTAGTTATTGCTTGGCTCTGCTCCCTGTCAGCTGTCACAGCATTCCTGCGCTTTTCGTCTCCTCCCAATCACTTTCCCCATGCCTCACATCTCTCGCTCCCTCCCTCCTCCAATCAGTAATTTTCTTTTTTTTTTCTTCTTCTCACCTGAAGCTCTTCATAAAATTCTTCCTGCAGATGTCTTATGAAAAGCACTCAAAAATATTTCCTGGGCTAAAAATAATTTTCCACTCCTGCCACGACTGTGGTGGAAAGTGGATTTATTGCAACAGAAATGTGAAATAACTCTTACGCGTCCTGTAAGTGCACTTGGTTGCATATAATTCCTCTTTAACGGTCCCAAGGGTGGGGAGGTGAGGACCTTTTAATAACTCCTTCCATTCACCTCCATCCTCACACGGAGGCCTCGTTGAGGGATTTAAAGTAAGAGAAGAAGAAAATGAGCGAGATGCACAAGTTTTGGAGGGAGTTGTTGAAGCTCTTCCTTTCTCGCTCTCTCTCTCTCTGGAGCAGCACTCAAGAATTTGACACATCAAGAAGCCTTTTATGGTGTCATTAGTGCAACTGTTCCACCGAGGACAAATGATTCTGTGGGTTAAGAGGAGTTAATCACCTGCCAGTCAAAGCTCAACACGCCGCCTCTGCGGATGAGCCGCTATACAAATCTCATCATATTAACAGAGCCTCAATTAAGCAGACACAGGCTGGGAGGCGCGCACAGAAACAAGAAAGTGACGGGGCGAGGAGAGCTGCGGCAGAAATAGGAGGAGACGGAGACAGCGAGCGGAGCTGGACGACTCCTGTCTGACACTAAGAAGCAGAAATGTAATGTCTTAAAAGGCCATCGCAGTCAATAAACTTCCTAATGTGCTTAAAGCAATTACAGTGTCCGGAGAGGAGAAGAGTGCATGCAGGATATTAACCTCGGTAACCCGCTCTATCTGGTTCGTAATTAAATTATCCTCACATCCTCATTCTCCAACGGATACACATGCACACACACACACACACACCCCAAGCCCCGCACTTATGCAACTAGGCGTTTCTGTGTGGTCACAGGATGTTTTGAACAGCAACTCTGCTGATGGCCTGCTTTTAAAGCGGAGACGACGAAAAACAGAAGATCGTGGATAAGAACTAAAACCTCAACTTAAAACGACGTGGATTTGAAACCTTGCAAAAGGCTATTCCTTGAACATCTACATATTGTAGTACAAACACAAACTCCAGTGCATTTTGTTGAGATTTTATTATAGTAGAGCAACACAAAGTAGCACATATATAGCACACTTGGTGGTGACAGCATCATCCTGGGGAAATTATTTTCTTAAGGAAAAGCTGTTCAGGCGTGTAAAACACTTGGGACTGCGATGGAGGGTCGCTCCACAGCAGGACAACCCGAGTAGATTAAATTATATACATGCGTCAGAATGGCCCAGTCAAAGCCCAGGCATCATCCCATTAAGAAGCTTGAAGACACTTTACCAAAAACCGTGGGAATGGGAAGAAATCTCTGTCTATAGGCATTAAACTTACCCTAAAAGCCTTGATTCTGAGAGGCTGGATGCAAATGCGTGTCACGTTTTCATATTTTTATTTAGAACAGATTTCTTATACCTCATAATTATGCTGATCTATCACAGAGCTCTTTCAGGGGTGTCTTAACAAGAAGCATCTCAGGCAGAATATGACTATTCCCAGCAAACATCCTTAAAATTAATTTTCATTTAACAATACACTTGTATTAAAAAACATCAATGAACAGATTAGTCTCAATGGCTGCATGGCATATTTTTTTTTTTTTTACCAATCTCCCTTTGTAGAGGTTGCCAAATACTGTTTTTCTTTTTTCTTTTTTTTTGTGGGCATTCCTTAGCATATATAATAATAGGTGTCCTTTAGGTTGGTTCCTTATAACACAAACCTCACGCTAAAAGTAGAAAGAAAACACAGCACTTCAGCATCATTGGAGAGAGGGCATATAATCTACTTTAACCAGGGTGGAGGGCAAGATGGTGAGTGTCAAAGAGCTAAAATTTCAGGAGCATTTTCGGAGAGCTGTTGTTGGTTTTCTTGTAAATAACTGGATGCTTGTTTTAGATTTTTAATCTTGTGCTTTCATGCTAGAGCCCTGAATGAAAGCAATAAACACTGTATGTGTAGCTACGTGAATGAAGTGACATAGAATGTAATTAGAATATTTGGGAAATATTTTGTCTCTAGTGGCAGAAAGGCATACATGTTTATGTATGCCCTTTTATGACATTGACCATAATTACATATATAAAAGCCATTCTGCTTTTTCACCTGTGTCTGCCATGTCCTTTCCCCTTTGCTGCTTTCTGCAGCCTTGGGGTCAGTAAATCTTTCTGACATTTGACTCAACTTCTCTATTTTCTTCTTCTTCCCTCCCTCCTTCTCCTTAAGTTATGCGTGTTTCAGTTTAAATGTGTCAGTAAAATTAATAAGCTCTCAAAGCTGATTTAATGGCATTTAATAGTTGTCAAGCTGAATGTTTTTTGAAGGGGCGAAGGGAAATCTTGACACTCAGACCCTAATTATTGCTTCTGAAAATAACTACCACCCTTAAGCAAAGTGCAGGGGCCTCCCGACGGACGCTCATCAGCATCTGGGGCAGCTTTTGTGGCGGGGATGGGCAGCGTGCTAATTCTCAGCTCCTGGGTTTTGTCTCTTCTTCTGGTCGGGTCTATGTCGTCAAATAATGTTTTCTGACCTTGCCAATTCTAAAGTCACAATCTTGGTTTAAAAGCTGCAAAGTATAAGTTTGATTGTTCCTGTCTTTTCGTTGTGCGTGTCTGTTCGAGTGAGCGATGTGGGTATTATTTTTCCAGGTGTGGATTGCTTATTATGCTTAGGAGGTTTCAGCTGCTGTTGCGAGACAGTACGGAAACATAGGCTGTCTGGAAAGAAGATGCTTGCCCATCAGGAGACTATCAATGACACTCACGCACCACCAAAACCGCCAACATCTGCAGATGGAAAGCAATATTTGCTTCCAGTCCATGTGAATCTCATCCATCTGCATGCATGAGTGTACAACGACACCCTCTGCATGTGGATATACTTTGCAGGTATGATTTTTACATATGAATTACAGTTCGGCACCCTGCTGTCGTTAGGTGTCATAAGGGGCAGGGAGTGCGTAAAACAAGCTGTTGGTGCATCGAACAGAGTCAGTTGCAATCCTAGCAGGAATTACACCACTTTACAACCACTTCTCACAAATCCATGTTCGTGTCCTTGAGGTGTTTGAGCCTCACGTGGTAGTGATTATTTAATAATTAATATCGAAGCCATTGAGTAGGCTTAATTTTCAAGCATAGACTGCTGCAAAATCTGAAGTGGTTTCTCAGTGTGTTAACCAGTAGAGGACGATGATATTAATCAGTACGTGTCGAGCTCTATTCATGCTTCGCTCTGCAGCGGCTGTGCGCTGTAAACTGATTACCTTCTCGAAGCATCGAGGTAAATTAGGAAGGCATAGATTTAATGAAAAGTATAGTTGTGTTGTCCTGATGTAATTCACACAAGAATCTTAATCATATTGAGGAAGATGTTATCTTTCTTCCAGCTTCCAGCAAGTGCAAATACGAATACCGTGTTGATCGCAGATGGCTTCGAGGGTGGACAGTAACGAAGTAGCTTTAGTATACAGTTCTTTTTTTTTTTTTTCCCCATTTTTGAGCATGGATTTAATCTTTGTCGATGCATTGCATAGGTGACACCAATTAACCTCACTGAGCCATAGGGCGTTATGACGAAGTTAATTTAAGTTGAAAGGATGCTCATGGCAATGAGGTGTCAAAAAAGGCAAGGACAAAACTAGAACGTCATTGCAGAGACTTCATATTGCCTCATGTATCAAAGGGGTTTATGGTAACACTGACGTTCCTGTAACGTGTATGCGAAAATCAGCCAGAACCCAAAACG
>NW_015112627.1:841740-843730 GCF_001443285.1 Poecilia latipinna
TTCTTAACAAAGGGAAACATTTTTGTGGAAGTTAGCTTTTCTTCTGCAATCATACACAGCTCCTAGGAATAGGAGAGCAGGAGACCTACTTTACGCTAAATATTATGAACCCAGTAGGTTTTATGTTAGGATTCAGTAGTCAATATTAATTAAAACCACAGCAACTTGTACAACAATCTGCTTTATAAAACAATCTTTGCGTCAAAGATTTCTTTTCCTGTCCGACTTGTTTTCGACTTTGTGTTACTTGGATTTGTATGGAAAGCTCTCTGTAAGCAAAGCTTAATTGATCGACGTCGACCCACCGCTTTTACATATGCAGCACAATAAAGGGGCTGACATAGAAAACCTTCTCACATTAAATGTCGAAACGTTTCTACTGACAAAACACACAAATTGCCACGATTTGGTGGAAGCTTACATGCCCCTACAAAAAGGAAGTACTGAAAGGATGTGTAAGAGGAAGGAGGGTCACAAAGTTTAAAGAGGAATCATTGAACTGATTATTCTATTGTGTAGATATATTATTCAATACACTGGGGGGACGTAGTTTTAGTTCCTGCTTGCTAAGGCTCGACGAGGACACGCTACGGTTTTAACGTAAGGATCAAATAGTCTGCAGTAAATTGGCAGAGAACAGAGCTTGATTTTTCTGCTGCTCTAAATGATTGACCATTACCCAGTGGTAATAGTGCAATCTGGTAAGGCCAGTAAAGGTGAAACCGTATTTACTTTCTGAAGTTCTGGACTCATAACTTTAACACATTACATATCTCAACAGAATAAAGTTCAGCTTAAAACATTTCCTTTGTAGAGCTAACATCATTATCCTACAAGACATTTATGTTATATTGGTGGTGGAGAGCTCTGTAAGGGGTTGGTTTTAACAATGCAACATGATAGTATGATTCATATCTCTGTTCAGCTCATCATTAAGTGACCCCCTCATGTCAGGCCATAAATCTATCTATGCCACACACTATGCACTTTCATTTTTATTGATATTCCAGTAAATGATGACTCGTATGACTAAATGCGCATTTATCTGTGTATAAACAGGTTTGTGAGATGGAACCCCATTATAAAACCTATCTTCTTGCAACTGGTCTTGCTGACACAGAGAGAGAGAGAGAGAGAGAGAGAGAGAGAGAGAGACCACATCCTGCAGACACAGTCGTCCGACAGAGACAGAGAAATGGGTTTACTTTATGTCTGGCTTAAATATTACATAAAATGCTGGAGGAACATGATCAAATATTTGGTGTCAACCTAAATTTCTGTGCTACCTTTTGTCTGTCCTTTTGTTAAAGTGAGAAGTCACTTAACTACAGTAACCATCTGGCTCGGCAATCTACGAGAACAAATCTCATGACTCCGCAAAGAAAAATCGTTTGGAGAATTATTCATGGCTTTTACTCTTGATAGTTTTGCATCAAAAATAATAATCAGTTGACCTTTTTATTATTATTATTATTATTTTTTAGAAATAAATATATTTATATTTCTTGGCAACCAAATCTTGGTCTTTGCCCTTTTTCTCTCCTCTTAGGGTAAAATAGAGATTAGAATGTGAATCACTCATCAAAACCCTTTTTTGAACCCCGACAGACAAGTTCTTGATGAATGCTACCCTTTATTCTGTTTTAATAATGCTAGTTTGAATGTTCATTCCTCACCTTGAGATTTTTCCTTCACTTTTTATTGTTAAAGCAGAATCAGTCATGTATGCTCTGTTTATTTCTTTTATTTAATCACCGCAGAGTAATTGAGTGATATCACAATTAGCTTTTGGTGACACTGATTATGTGTTCTTCTAATCTTTAGTTAAACCATTGATTAATCCTTGTTTTGGTTTTAATTGTAATCCTGAGAAGTAGATTGAAGTATTCTCAGACTTCCTTTCTGTGATAAGGATCACTTGATGTAATGGTCAACGATTAAAAACTTCAGACTGCTGATGAGTTTTTGTTTTTTGTATATCGTCTTTGGA
>NW_015112627.1:846942-877458 GCF_001443285.1 Poecilia latipinna
CAAAAATTAAAAACTTCAGACTGTTGATGGTTTTTTTTTTTTTTTTTTTCTTTTTTGGAGAAAAAAAAAAAAAAAAAAAAAAAAATATATATATATATATATATATATATATATATATATATATATATATATATATATATATATATATATATATATATATATAGGAATCTGCTTCCCCTTGCCTATCACTTTGCTACTGGTAAACCTGAATGTTCCCCCCTGGAGGGACAATAAAGGGTAATTCTGGTTCTTTTATTCCTTAGCTTAATCTATTAAGAAAAGTAAACATACCACAGTAACTCATAAAAGCCATACTTTACTACTAGCACCGTAATCGACAACTAGCTGGATAATTTAACATGTCGAAGATGAATAACCGATGGCTGATGCGTGTTTCAGGTGTTTTCTTGAATCTTTGTCTGTCCCTTTGCAGAAGTGACTTTCAGAAAACATATGCGTGCTGCATATAAGTTTTTAACATCTCACATCTTTCTTCCTGTCACCCACTTTTCCCGTTTTCTTCATCTATCAAAAAACTTTGCAAAATGTCATGATCAGGTTAGAAGCACCAGATAAAAAAAAGTGAGTGAAAATGCTGCTAGTGGCAAACGAAAACATTTGAAAGGCTTTGAGAAAGCCTGGAAATCTACTGATGGAGACCGATTTAAAAAACTACAAGAAAGTACGTCCTTGAAATCAGTCCAATTAAATTCTGAGTTGGCTAAAAGTTGATCATATGTAACAAAAATGAAGAGTAAGTTTTTAAAGCCTTTTTTTTTGTTTGGAGAACTAAACTAGTACTTTAGTGCTACGCCAGACTGTTTGCTATACTGATTAATTTAATTATCCTTCAATATTTATTCTGTTTGCAATGATGGATCATACAGAATCAAACAGCACAAAAAAAAAACCCGAAATCAAAATCCATGACCATATCCTTTGCTTCAATAAATCACAGTGGCGTTTCTAAGTTTTGCAGTCGTACATACGTAGTACGATGGGAAAAAAAATCGTCATGGAAAGTTTTCAAGCGACAACCTCATCAGAAAGCTGACAATATAAACCCGTCCACTCACCAAAATGCTCATCGTTAGGGGAGAGCGTTTGTGAAACCTCTGCGCCTCTACCACTCTTAACCTAAGACACAAAAACTCTCAGTCTCCTGTGGAAATGAGTGCAGCCGTCTAGCACTGTCAAACACTGATGGGGTACACAGCATGCTCTCACACCGCAGCGCACCCTACCCAGTGTCCACCTCACTCCATCACTGCGACTGTGCCGACACACACACATCATACACACGTACATGCACAGAGACAGCCGTGCCAAGGTGGTAGACAGTCAGCAGGGAGATGGATGGAGGAGGTAAATAGGGGTGTCATGGCAGTGTGATGGAATGAGGCAAAGGAGAATTCATCCTGTGTTTCCTGTAGCCTCTGTCCTGCTGCTGACAGCATCCTGAAATAGGGCCCACTGTGTCTGTATATACCTTTGTGTGTGTGTGTGTGTGTGTGTGTGTGTGTGTGTATATAGGCGTGTGTGTAGGTGTGTGTGTGTGTGTGAATGACTGCATCTGTTTCTTTTTTTTGGTATGTTTTCTTTTTCTTTTCTTGTGTGTGTTTTGACTCCTGTGTTGAGAGTCTGTGTGTTGTGGGTATCCACAGCAATGGAAGCAGGATGAAAGCAGCCAGTGTGGAAAGAGTTATAACAAAAAAAGAGGAAAGAAAAAGACGGAGCTCCCTCGGGAAAATGAGACATCCTTCCTGTTTCGTTTTCATGTTCAGATCTGACTTGAACTAAAACCCCCAGAGGGGTCAGTAAAGTGGTATTAGAATCCATGGGGTATTTTTCTGTTTTCTGAGCTGGGAGTACCTGGAGGTAATCACGTTAAGGATCTTGCTGCCAAACCCACGAGGGACGCAGCTGTAAATGTGTCGGAGATTTAGTGGACATTTATCCCTTTTCTTTCTTTTTTTTTTTTTTTTTTCCGCCCCTGAGACATGCTTGGAATAACGTGTTAAGAATGCAAAGAAATCTGAAACATTATTTGAGTTAGAGAGCTTCGGCGGTATAGCGCTGCCATCAATTTTTGTGCCTGTCCACCTTCTTCCGCTGTCTGAACAATATCTGTGGAAGAACAGATTCATTTCTGCTGTGTGTTATTCTTTCCCTGACATCCTTTCCACTTTTATGACCAAGAATGACTGTGATGTTAATGAATTATTTGTGTTTGGCAGACATGCCCGTGCCCTCTTGAAGTGTGCATGCCAAAAGCAGCATCAGCGAAGCAGAAAAAAGGATTTAATGGAGCAGCTAAAAAGTGCAGATGAGTGAGACACCCTGCGGAGGCAGAAGCAAAATTTGGCTTCGGGCAGTACTGTAGGAATCAATAAGAGATTACTTTGTTGTGCAGTGCTCTAAGCAAATGGGGAAAAATGCCTTAGAGGCAGTGGCGTGTAGGAGTTTTTGATCGTTCACAATGGGCACATTTAAAATTAACAATGGAAATAATAGGGCTTTTGGTTTTTATATTTGAGGAAAATATGTAGTAATACATATTTACTAGTAATACAACCCTAATAGTAATACAACCCAAAAACATATATTTTCAGTGAGAGTGTTACATTTAGGGCTTTACACAAAGTGGCTCAGTTATACGGCTGCAAAGACAAGCCACTTTTCAATCCACTTTTGTTCTTTGACAATCGGTCATGCAAGCCGTCCATGTTTCATAACACTGTGTATGGGGGAAAAAATCAAAAATCAAAAATCACAGAACCAGTGACTGACAGCACTGCCATTACACAGTGTTGCAGGCAGTTTACCCCACTTTACCTCTTCATCAACTCCTTTCTGTGGTTCCCACTTTCTGTTTGGCGTCGACCTTGTGGCGTGAGATCTCGCAATGTGAATATGCCGACGAGAGGCTTTTGTTATCAGAATGAAATATCAAAGTGGAAATTCTTTGGTGAAAATACTTCTGAACCATGTCTGAATGGTCCATGTGTGGTTTAAAAGTGAAGCTTTTCTTCAGCATCTACACTCGGTTTTGGATGTCTGATAGATGTCAGTGTGGGTCTTTTTATGATGAAAATGAAGCATTTAGAAGAAAACAACGAATCTTCCAAAACGTGACGACTTTTTCAAATAATATCCACATTTAATATATCAGTTTTTAAGCTTTTGGTGTGTCAGTTATAGTTTTATTGTTGTTGTGACTGACTCAAAGGCTAAGTTTTACAATTAAACGTAATCTTTTTCTCAAATAGTTTGGAGATGTATCAGTGCTGCATAATTTTATAATTTACTAAGAAACTCAGTCACAGAGGAGCTGGTGCTGTACGAGGAAATCACAGTTCATGCAGATCAGCTGAAAAATGTTATTCGTATGGAAACAAAACGACCTTCATCTATGGTGGCATAAAAAAAAAAGTATTTTCCTACACTTTAGGTTAATAATAGGACCTGGTCATATTTACTGCTATTCTCTCAGTTTTGTTGAGGGTTGGCTTCGTCTTTATTTAGCCGAAAATAAATGTTGAACTTGTTAGCCCAGTTGGTTAACAGCTGCCAACTCTCAACCATATTTACAGCCCAATGAACAGCATATTTAACCTTTTATTTTCAACCACATTTCCATAGCTGTGAAGATAGATGGCACTCTGTTAACAACTATTTCAGTTCAATTCAGTTCAGTGTTGTATGGGGTTACATACCAAAATGCAAAGTGCAAAAAGGTTTTCAAGCCTGGTACTACAGGGTCTTGTGAAAGCAGATTTTGTGGAACGTTTTCTGTCCTTTCTCTGCACCTGGCAAAACTCAACAAACGAAAGGAGGAGAATAACCTGCAGAGATCAACAGAACCAACGCAGAAGACAAAAACAACAAAAAATAACCAGATTAAACAGTAATTTACATTTTGTCTTCTTGTTATAATTAGAAAAAAAACCCATTAGAGTTCTTTTTTTCATCTCAGTTTACTTATAACCTTGTGTTATTTATATTTTTTGCTTGATGTACTTTGCTGCCATGTCTTGCCAAATGAAATAGGCTTCACAACTTTTAAACAGCACTTTGTGCTTGTTTGCTACGGTCATTTATAAATATAAGCATGCAAGCTTCCAACAGAAAAGTGCTGAAAGAGAAAGTGCTCTTAACTCTCCTTTCACTCTTAACTTTTCTGTTCCTGCCTGCCTTTGTCTTCGGTGCTTTGAGCTTTTCCCACCCAGGGGATAAAGACCCGCCCAGTCTGCAGCTCACTGAAGCTTGTCTGGACTAATTAGAATTAAAGTATTAGAGTTTAAAGGGAGGATTTGGGAGTGATTTTTATGAAGGAAAATTATATTCCAACAATGCCATGAGTTTTTATAGTTTTCAAAGTGATTCTCCATCTCTGACATTTGAATTAAATCCTGTTTACTTACACAGGAAACAGGGAATCTCAGGAAACTTAAGAAAAAGTAAACAAGTTAAACATTAATCAAAAACTTACAATTCAGTCAAACTGTATTATAATTTCAAAGGCATGTATTATTGTATTTTAGAGCCAGAAACTCTCAAACTATTAAAGGGATGAGACATAAATGTTTTGCAAAAAAAAATATATATATATATATTTCTATTGTCTATCAAGCCTAATAAATTATTTTAAAATGCACTTTGCTGACACAGAAATGGCTTTTTTAGTCACTTCCTTAAAACCATAAGTGCACTTTTATTTATGGCTGTCACTTTTTATTGGTTTTTATTTGTGGACAAAAAAAAAGAAAATCTTTTTCTATGTATTGAACTGGATGTGTGACCATTTATTGGCAACACACAAAAAAGGACTGACAGAGCACTTTCACTATAAAGACCGCCTAAATGGGGAAGAGTTCTGTAGAAACAAAAACGTGAAGTGGAAACATTTCTCTTGATGTTCCAAATTTGATACTGCCTGTGTTGGAAACACTTTTGGCCTCCAGGCGTCAAATCCTGGATTTGAAATGTTTTGGACCAGAGACATCGTTATCACTGATTGTTTTTTATGTGGACAGTTTTATGCACTGATGACTGAGTTCTGTGTAATGTTGTCAGCCTTGTGTGCATCTCTTTGTGTGTTCATTTTCATTTTTCTAAAATGAAAATGAATATAACTGTGAAATACAAGTCTAAATTCCTAAGTTGCAAAAATTAAAATACAATTAGATCATTTAGAAACGTTCAATGCCTTTAATATGAACAGTTAAAGTATGAGTTAATTTTAATAAAATGTGTGAATGTGTTTGGTTTTCTGAAATATAAAGCTCATATATATATATATATATATATATATATATATATATATATATATATATATATATATCACACACTTTTTACACCTCAGCCCTTTCGGACCCCACTCCTCCCATCTCATTCTCAGTGGCCCCTCCCCTCCTTTTGAACATCTTTCTTCAGACAATCTCCTCACAGGTAACACTCACAAAGAGTTAATTAACTGTTGCTAAGTGAAGAAGGCATGAAAGACCACACATCTTCAAACGCACTGCACGTGACACTGAGCGTGTGCAACCCCAACAGTTGAGAATCAAAGACAGGGGACCTTCCACATGGCTTATGCATTAATCTGAAATTGAGAAGAGTTATAGCGATCTAATGATATCAGATTACAAGAGCTGACATAGGCCATTAAGCTGCCAGTGTGTGCTTGTGGGGTTGTATTCTGTGTGTATGCTCATCTTCCTGAGTCTTTATCCTGTCTAGTAGCCGTTGTAACCTGGGGCCTCTCTGCTCCCCTGATCAGTTTAACCACATTAGCTCCCATTAAGTTTTATTACCCTCCTCATTACAAACATTGCAATTTGCTTTTTCTTATATTCTAAATGGCAGGATGGGCATTAGGTCAAAGTCTGCTCTGTCCTACCTAATTTGTAACCAGTAACTATGAGCTTTTGTATGTTTTATTGAAAAAAAGGACAAGATGTGAAGGCTGAGTTGCCACCTGAAAGCAATTGAGCCACCTGACAGCTTCTGCAAGTCGAAAAGATACCCTGTAATTTCAAAGAAAGCATTTTTTGAGGGCTGAAGGTCTGTATTGAAAAATAAAAAAAGCTACCAGAGAGGGAAGCCCTGGAGTGACAGCATGACACAAAGTCAACTATAATTATACACGACTTTCAGAGTGAAATATTCAGCAGTGTGTGGTCATGGACTGATAAATTATAGATTCTCTACCACCACGACTTCTGTTCAAGAGCGGGATTTGATGTTTCATGGGCCAAGACTGGATGGGATCTGGAACAAAACAGTGAGAGAGGAACAGAAAAAGCACTGAATGGTGTTATTAAAGACAACAGGAGGGGGGCAGCAGATTGGTTTCGAACAGCAGGAAGTGAAGTTTATTCTGAAACTCGCCAAAGTCTGGAGTACCCAAGGTACATGAAAGATGGATGCTGCACACTCCTGGCTTACAACCTTAAAAATGTATTTTTTCTTTCTCTCTCTCTCTCTAATAAATGTTTTGTTCTATAATTCAAAATGTAAATGTTTTGGCCCAAATATAATTGAAGTCGGTTAGATTTAAAGTGAAAAAACTGTTACTGATAAATTTTATTTGTCTTCATCTTTCTGTGCAAATTTAGACATTTTTTGTGCAACTCTTTTTAGTTCAGCATTATTTTTACCTTAAACCCTCTCACTACTGACCTCGTCGCTCAAACGGTTCTGATGCGGTTGAATTTTCCTATTGGTTGCAATAGTGCGGCTTGGTACAAATTCATCACTTCAGGCATAAAAGCACAGCGCTCCTCCACTGCTCTTTCTCCCCAGCCCGGCGCTAAGTCAGGAGTTAGCGTGATAGTGTTACTTAGCTTCACAAATGTGTGGTTTATTTGCAATGTGAACACGGAGTGGAATATGTCTCCTCTGCTCTGACTACTAGTGAAGGTGTGGTGATGTGTCAGACTGACTGCAGAGCTGAGGAAGTGGGAGAAGCTAATGGCCGCTGTCGCTGTCTGCAGACGAGCCGCAGAGCGCTGTCGCCATAAAAGTCTCCAACAACACAGAAAAGGAGTTGAGTCGGAAAAATCTGAAACAACATTGATACAAAATAAATACAAAATGGAGAAGTTCACAACTTTCGTCCTCATCACAGACCCACACTCGGATGCGTCTCTTGGCTCAGCCCACTTTTTTGGAAAGGGGCGGGGTTACAGACAACTCCCTTTATTTGAACTCGTCCTCAATTGGGATTTACAAGTAGGTTTTCCAAAGGTGTTTTCCAAAAGCAATGGTGCTTTTCCAAGGTGCTTGAATTTTTAATTTATTTATTTATTTAGTTTCTAATGCAAAAGGTGAAAAATATTTATTGTAATGCTGATGGTACAAACATCAGACAGAAGTAGATTTAATGTGTAACAATAAATTTTGGCAGTATAATAAAGAAACAAGCATTTATTCTAACAAGTAACAACTAATAGCAAGCGGTAGGGGGTCAACTATTCAGTTGAAATTTGGAAAATGTAGGTCCTTTCCTTTTAGGTCAGTTAAATTCAATTAGCTGTCCATTTATTTAATCTAAAATTAAATTAACTGAGAAGTGAATAAAACCTGAATAAGTTTGAATTTAATAAAGTTAATTTAATTTTCTCTGGTTAAAATTTGAACTAAGTGATTGCAAAGTTCACTTTGATTTAGTACCACTGAACTGTATTTATTGAATGTCAGTTAATTGTGTTCTGAATTCAACTTATTTGAGTTTTTGTGCCATTTTGCACATTTTCCTTTCAAAATATCTATTTTAAACTTTACATATAATTTTTTTTAAACTGATTTTTTTTTTCTGCATTAAAAGTTGTGCTCAGAGCCTCCAATTAAAGATGAGGTACGGATAAAAACTTGCAGTCAGAGCTCCTCTAATATTACATATACGTGTGCTATGAGGGACTATAGCTCAATCTTCCATTCTAGTTTTATTACCGTTGTGATTAGGATGCTGATTATAAAGATGATGCTCTGCATTGCTGGAAACACAAGAGCCAGGATGAGTGGGATTGGACGGGTTCACATATGTGTATTAGAGAGAGAAAGGTGATGCGTGCTACAAGGAAAGATTGGATGTGATCCATTAACTTTACAGTCCATTCATTGAGCACCAGAGCATCAGGGGTCAGCAGGGAGGATTCACTGTAAATCTCTTCAACATCACGGTGATGAACCAGAGTGGGGGGACAGAGAGTGTTTGCAGTGAGGAGAAGCACAGCTTGCGGTATCGTTCCCAAGTCCTTCCAAAGCCATTTTAAGTTTCACTACTGATATCATCTGCTGCAAACTAGACAGCTGGACTTTAATGCCTTCTGATATTCATGTTTACAAAAAGGGGCTTTGACAGACTAATCATATCCTGGCAACATTATGAACGTGTTACTTGTTTGTTTTTCAGCCTGACCTTGTTGTGCTCCTGCCAAAAGAAATGACTTTAGACGTGGCCTTTCTGGCTGCGCTGGCTTATGGCCCAGAAAGCAAAGCATGACCTAACATGAGCGCTGAGGAGGTTCGTACGAGGACATTCAGCACCGTAAGGGGAAAAGAACCCAAAAACAGCAGGCATGTTAAGCCTGTGGAGAGAAAGAGGGAGAGACAACGAGAATACAACACATAGGGTCCTAACAAACTGAACAACTGATTATTAGCGTAAGAATTATAATTTAATGAGGAAATAAAACACAATTTATGCATTTATGTGTTTGCAAAGGTCAATTGGATTGGACTAGTTTTTTAGTGGCATAGAATTTTTTCCTTAAAAATCTTGCTTGACATACAGTGGGTTATGACACCCATGCTCCTGCAGTGCACCACATATTTACCCAAAGCTCCACCTTGGAGCTTCAGTCTCCAAGCCAAGTTCCCGCCCCACAGCTTCCCCCTCCCCACCAGATTAGCAACAACTGCAATTAGGAAATGCCTGGTAGAAATGCACGTCCACTGAGCTTATCATACAAACAACAATATTCCTATGAAGGTTGTAAACGGCGTCACAAGACAGGCTGGAAAAACATTGTTGTGATGATGTTCCGAGGCCAGAGTGTTGGAAACGGTAGGAGGCTCTTAAAGAGACAGAGGCCAATTTCTTGGTGTCAGATATGGTAGTGATGCAAAGTCAGATTTCTTTTAAGCTGTTTTCATATATACAGCATTTTCACAACAACTAAGAGCAACACGGTTACTTTATTGTGCTGTAAAATGGCACCAAATGACAGGGAACTACATATTACCCTCCCTTTGAGGCTATTCCTGCAGCACTTGCCATAAATCCCTTGTGTACAAGCAGAGCGAGCCGGAAGCTAGCCTGCAATGAGCCCACATGTGTGTTTTGTTTTTTTTGCTGCCTACCATTTGTGGTGGAGGAGAACAGTGTGCCCTGAGTACCAGAGTTGGCACAGCAATACATATCATGTGGGAAAATTCAAAGACTTCTTATGGCGTTTAGTCAATGACGGCTTTCTTCTTGACCCTTTTGAATAAAGACAAGATTTGGGAAGTGCATTACTAACAGTTGTCCTATCAAGGAATCTTCCCACCAGAGCTGTGGATCTCCATTACTTGATTCTGTTGAACGGTATTCAAGTATAGAGAACAAGTGCAAAGAGACCTTTTCTTTTTAACATTTTCAAAAAGTATTTGTCATTTTTGTTTTACTCCACGATTAAGCTCTACTTCCTGCAAGGTTTTCAAATAAAATCTCCAAAACCAGATTTAAGTTTATTTTTGTAAATGTGACAAAATGTGAATGGAGGATTTATACTTTTGGAAGACAAAAGTGGAACCATGGGAGAAACTGATACACCGTATATCTAGGAATGCAATAAACAGATTTAAAATTTAGAAGAAACAGCTGAGATGGGATTCTGTCTTACAGCAAAAATAAGTCCTACCTCCTAAAAGGTGTTACTGAAACATGATAATGAATGGTAATCAATTCTTGTGTTGGTGTACAGGTCAAAGATACATAGAAAGCAGGACTTTACTGTAAGCCTCATTTCATGCACCAGAATGCATTAGCATCTACTTTGTAGCTTTCATGCATCTTGCTTATACAACCAGACACAGAGCCGTGTGAAGCCAATCAGGGTAATGGCTTGTGCCTGGGAAAACTGGACAGTCCAATCATCACCCTGGCCTGAGAAGGTCTGTTTCCATACTTAACATTTGATATTTGATTGCTGCTTCCTCTCACTTTTGTTTTGATAATCATAAGAAATCCCACGCTGTTTCAGGCCAGATTGTTTAGAGTACTGCCATGCAGCTGTTGTGCTTGCTGAAATGTATCTTTTTTGTTCAGGCCTGAAAGTGCTTTTTTCTGGTTGATCTTGTGATTGGCTTCATAAGGCAAGGAACTTTAGGTCATGACTGTATGTTTACGCTATGTGGGGGGGGGAGAAAAAGTCATTGTACCATAAACCAGACCAGCCTGATTTATTTCAAGCAACACAGTCCTTGTTGTGCTTTTTTTCTTCTTTATTGATAGAATGAGTCTTTTTGTGGTTTTTGTTAGTTTTGTGAGGTGTATTTAAAATGGAGACTGGTGAACCTTTTGTGTAAGGAAAATAATGATGTATTTCACTACTGTTAAAAACAAAGCAAACAAAAAAAAGTTATCGTTCACTAAAGAGCCAATATCAGAGCCGACTACTGAAACAAACAGAACCTTTGTAGCTATGTTTATATCAAACAGAAAAGCGCAGTTATGTAGTTATATGGATGACAACATTGCATGCGACAACAAAACACATCTACAAAAATAAATGGATTTGTTTTTTTGTCAATAACATCTTTAAAATGGGACAATACTGGTGGGAAATGTGGTCTTGCATTGGTACCACACAGAAAAGAATGAAGTGAGCACTCTTAATTTTCATTAAAGAGTTTGTTGGAAACACTTTTGGCCCTAAGAAAAGGAAATGATTGGACACTTGGGGTCAAGGAAATGATAAATCTACAACTTAGAGACAAGGACAGAACTTAGTTCATTCCAAAGATTCGACACCATCACCAGCAGCCAGAACATCTGTTTACAGTTAACAAGCAAAATGTTTCAGATTAGTTATGACTGCATATCAGTACATCAGATGATTTCTAATGAGTCGTGGGTTTGAACTAAAACAATTATTGTTCCTTCTTGGAGTGTTGGCACACACACGAGCGCATTTGTGTCAGAAGCAGACAAAAGTTTCCACAGAGTGTTTTCAAATCCCTGGCTACGGTGCCGTTTATAAGATCTACAAGCTACTACTCCCAAATTGTTTTCCTAAATCATCAGAAATGTTTTCTCTCTGTGAAGACAGAATGCAGATGAAGATTAGCTATCACTACCTTATCTCCATGTGGACTTTGTATTATGAATTGATGCCCAAGTTGAGTGTTCATTCACAGTGTCATTACTCCTTTACAACTCCTGGGAGCTTGCTTGGCCTCCTTGTGTTTGCTTTGTGTCACGTTTTTCCACATTTTTTGCCTTTGGACTTCAATCCCAGCCATTACTGAAGAGAAGAAATATTCATAATGAAGCCTTATGACTTTGTCAACATGTGTTTTAACTTCCACCAAATGCACTAATATGTTTTGTGTTTTTTTTCCACACATGAGGTTGCACAAATGTTTACTGGCCACTGAGTAAGGCAACAGAGCACAAGGCGTAATTACAGTTTAGGACAGATCCGCGAGATCTGTGGTTCACCTTGGCTTTGAACACCAGAGCTATTCTCATCCTCTGGGAGCAAAAGAAGGGTTTACGGGCAAAGGCCAACTTGAGTTACAGCACCAAGAACATTAATTACTCATAGAGGGCAACATAAGAGTGCAGATTAGATTGTAATTGGTGGGTTTTCCTGCAAACTCCATGATTCAGTGAGCACCTCTGCTGACCAATGCATCAGTGGCTGATTATAGGACTGGGTTCTTTCGCTCCAAGTGGGCCACAAATAGCCTCTTGCTAATAAAAAAAGAAAAAAGAAAAAAGTGTGCTATTTGTTTTGCCCTCTTGCCAAAGTAATTATGAGCTTGGGGCAGGCCATGTGGATTTCATGTCGAACTGAAACTACACAGAGAGGAAGGGCAGCTGCAAGTGCCCCAGCACGCTGTGTTTGCATACTGTGACCTGGAATTTGCTTTGATTGTATGTTTTTGAAGAGCTCAGTGTCACTGATCCACAGCCAGGGATGACATGCAAACCCATTTTTGTCTGAACAACAGAGCTGCACCTACTTTTCAAATGTGAACATGTTCAGAGCTTTGATTCATTCATACTTGACTTTTTGACAGCTGAAAAAAAGAAAAACCGTTGCATTTTTAAAATGTGCAAATATCTAAAAATCCCACCTTGCACTGATTTTCACCATCTATATATGATCTATTTACAGCAGAGATTTTGTAAAATCGGAAAGAACCAAAACATCTGGGCAGGCTGCTGGGAATAAAGTGTTCTTTCCCAATGTTGCATAACATCTCACAATTGTTGCAATTGTCTTTTGTAATTGCAAGGTGCAGAGGGTAAAATTTAAAGTGCAAAGTCTCTTCTGTCTTTTCATTGACTAAAGAAAGTTACTGATTGGTTGTGTGCAGACAGGCGTTAGCACAGATGATGCACAGGTGCAGAGTGGTGCAGACTGTTCTCATCTTTTTTGTTACATGTGAACAAAATCATTTAAACTCGACACATTCTGGTGTGCTGAGAATGTAATTTGTTTCCAATTGTTTTCATAAAATTCTGTCACAGTAAATGCTAAGTCTTCCTTTTCAGTTTCTTGTTTTTTCTCAGCCTAGAAAGGAAACCGTCACACATATATCTGATATTTTAATGGCAGGCTGAACAGCATAAATCAAATTTGTCTATCAATCAGAACCAGGCTGTTGTCATGTGGGCTCCTTAGCCAGATGTTTGATGTCTTTCAAAGTGACCTCAGTCTGACTGGTGTACCACATTTCATCAAACCTGTGTGTCACTGCATTTGACAGACTCATCATTTTGACCCAAAGAAGGCAGGAAGTGGCCAGACTAATTGCAAACAAAGGCTCAAACAAGCATGGAGATGTGTTGACTGCCTGCGCTGTTTGATCTCTTTCCTTTCACTCACTTTAACACTCCACTGCCACAACAGTATTTACAAATATTAAAGCAGACGCACTAATGAGTTAGTCATAATTTTGTTGGCTCTGATTGCACAACAACTTCAGGGTGGACACACACATGCTGCAATGTGTAGCATCCTTATTTATTTCCACCAATGCAGCGAGCTTACGAAAATAAATATTGCGTGTTCATATTCTGTGCATGCGAGTCCCAGTAACGAGATGTCTGACTGGTGAGGCACTGACTACTCTGGACAGAAGACTTTTAATTATGATGCTTTTTGTACAATTATGTGCAATAATTAAATGTTTTCTTTGGCTAAACTTTCTTTCTTTTTACTAAAATTGAAAGTTGTGTATGATCTTACCTTTATTTGTATATCAAGTTCCCTTTACCTACAGATTCATGCAGCACATTATGTCTGACCAGACTAAATATGTCACACCTTGTGGAACATCAGCATGTATAATGCATGTGTAATCAAACATATATTGCGATATAAAGAGATACAGTAAAAGGTAGGTGCCAACCGTTTAATTCACTCTGTGACACGTCACCAGAGGTAAGACACAGCATACTGCCTCATGTACTACTCATAATACATAAGTTCATTATTACATTATATAAGTTCAGCCATTTTGACCATGAAAATGTTGAAATCACACAGGAAAGAAATTTGCACAACAATGAAGTGGACAAATTGATTTTCTCTTATTGTTAAGAGAACAATGTCTATACTGGAGTCTGATGAATATGTCAGTGGCCATCTTCGAGATCCTGGTGTGATGATGCTTCTTCAGGTACAAAAGCTCTGCAGGGAGGACTTCAGTTGGATTTATTTCAAATTGCAGCCTAAGTCAGAACAAACAAATCATGAGGAAATCTTAGTTAAATTGTAGAAAATGATCCAGACACAGTCGATTTTAAAGGATTACAAGCCAAAATACCATATTTGGTATTCCCCATCACCTTAGAGAGGTTGTTCCACATTCACACTTTCCATGTGTGGTCCTCTTCAACTCCAGGTGTCAACCATCTATTTATTGTGCAAGAATCTGTAGCTTTCCTTAGTTGATCAGTCCCAGGGCAAAATGTTTTGCTATATTCTTCAAGGACACCAAGAGTTATCTGTATGATGGGACACAGCCCCATAAACAAGTTGTTGCAAAGCCTGGGAAGATTCGGAACGGTCTCCGGGGACGGGCTCATGAAACTGAAAGCATTTTTCCAACCAATTTGGTTAATCACAGTTAATGATTCAACAACAAAGTTTGAGGCTTTTCACATTAACAAAAAGTTATTGTGTGATTTAATATGTATGATCAATATTCAAGTGTAACAAAAAAAGCAAAAGCAAAAGAAATCTGCAAGGAGGAAAACCCTTTTTCACAGCTCTGCAACTTCCAGCAGTTATTCATGGAGTTGTCAAATATTCACCCGGGCGCCGCTCTTTTGAGAAGTTTATATTTCACGCAAAGATCCATGAGTTTGAGCAACTCAGTTAATTTACTTCAGATGAATGACACCCACGAAAGCAACAGCAGCACCACTTGCTCCTCTGCACATGCAACTTTTGTGCATGACGGCCGTCTTGTGTTTGTGTGTCTGACCTGTGCAGGTGATGAGCCACGAAGCGGCGGCGCAGTCAGCCAGTTTGGTCTTTGTTTGTGTTCACAGAGAACATTACGACTTCCTGGAGACACTAGCACCTCAACTCAACGGGAAGGTACCTCACTGTGCAATCGCATAACGTTGTGCGTCATTCGCGTTGTTTATTTTCTGACTTCTGAACCGTTTTCCCGGTTTTTATTCGCCGCAAGGTGCTCGTGGACGTTAGCAACAACCTCGAGAAGAATATGTACCCAGAGGCCAACGCTGAGTATCTGCAGAGGTAAGTAGAGATTAGTTGGTGTCTTACGGATGCGGTTAGAGCCTTCTGTGGCCGGCAGAGCATGAAGCTAAAGTTTGTTATTCACTGCCCAGGTTAATCCCCGGGGCCCATGTGGTGAAAGCATTTAACACCTTGTCAGCCTGGGCTCTTCAGAACGGACCTTCAGATGCCAACAGACAGGTACTGGATCTGTTGTGACACTAACAAGTTTCTCTGTGGAAAAAAAAAAAAAAATAAATAAAAAATAGACTCAGTCTTTTTCTTCTCCTCCTCATCAAAAATGCAGTATTTCTCTTTTTCTGGTGTGATCTTTTATTTCAGTTTTAGGGGGCTTGTTTGTTTGACAGATTTCTCATTCCATCAGAGGAAAAACAAGGTTTTTTTTTTTTTTTTTTTCTAGTTCTCTGATGTGTTTGCACAGTGGGTGCTACTCAAGACGGGAAGAACTTCAGTCTAAATCATAATCACACACTTTGAAGCATTCATCAGACCACATTTAAGGAAAAGAATGTAAATTTAGGTAGTCAACCTAATGTCTTTGCTTCGAAAGCCACCTGTGACGTGTCTTTGAATCAGTGAACTCCATCATTTCTCAGATCTAAGCTCAACATCACATGTTTTGCTCTCTCTCTGTAGTGCAAAGCTGCAGCACATGTGTTTTTTTTTTCCTGCTTTGTTTTGATCTGTTTGTTAGGTCTCAGAGGATGGTAAAAAAAAACAACCCACAAGTGTGTGCATGTTTATGCATTGTGGCGCTCTGTATTTGGAGCACCATCAGCAACATCACAAGGTGTTAACCGAGCGCTGCTGCTTGATACCTGCTTTCCTCGCCTAAATTTAGTATTTCATGAAAGAAGCCACGCCGTCTTTGTTCACTTTCATATTCATTCCTCTAGAGTCAAACACATCCTTTCATCAATGTGTGTACACATGGAAAAGGTACATAAATATTGCATTAACATAGCTGAGCACCATGCTTCTCACACAGGAGATTTTTTTTTTTTTTGAGTTGTAAGAACCTTTTCTTGCTCCAGGTGTACCTGTGTGGAAACAATCCTGAGGCTAAGCAGGCAGTGGCAGTGATTTCCACCAAACTGGGCTTCACTGTTCAGGATAGAGGGTCTCTGTCTGCAGCCAGAGAGCTGGAGGACTTCCCCCTGCAGCTGTTCCCCGAGTGGAGGCTGCCCATGCGTCTCACCGTTGGCCTCACTGCCTTCTTCTTCTTCTATCTTCTCACCAGAGATGTCATCTATGCGTATGTTAACGAGGGCAAAGACATCTCCTTCAGAATCATGATGTCCCTGGCTAACAAGGTGAACAGAGATTATTTATTTATGTTTTTTTTTTTTTTTTTTACAAATAGTATGTTTTCTTTAAAACTACTGAGCCTGAACTAGAACGTTTTCATTTTTCTTCTTTTCCAGGTGTTTCCGAGCGTATCTCTCATCTTGCTGTCTCTCTGTTATCTGCCTGGGGTCATAGCTGGCTTCTTTCAGCTCTACAGAGGAACAAAATACAAGTAAGGAAAGGATGCTGAACAACATGCAAACTCTCTAAAGATATGCAGTAGAAAGCATGTTTAATAGGATACAAAATGTTTGTTTTTAGGCGTTTTCCTGACTGGTTGGATCGCTGGATGTTGTGCAGGAAACAACTAGGTCTGATAGCGCTGGCCCTTGCTTCCCTGCATGTGCTCTACACTCTGATCATACCTATAAGGTAGGTAATGATCCATACAAATATCCCTATTGGGAAAGTTCCTCTAATTGAAAAAACTTTTCATTGCTTTCTACTTCGAGAGGTATGACAATCTATATCTATATCTCTATGTCTAACCTAAATCTTTTAGGTGTTTCCATAGCAACTCCAAATATCAGCCACTTTTTTTATACAAAGCATCGTTAGTCAACTTTAGATCTCTTTTAATGTGTACTCAACTTAGAAGAAATTGTTAATAAACAATAAAAAGTATTATAACTCCATCTGGGTAATATTCAACAGACTGACATATTATTGTGACAAAAATCATTTATTCTTCTCACAATGTGTTCAGATAAATTGTATCCTTGAAAGATAGAAAGTGCCTTTTTTTCTAATTTGAAATGTTTTGTTCTAAATAATGTGTCTTTTGTTCCCAGGTATTATGTAAGATTCAGACTTGCAGGAAGTACCATCTCACAAGTAAAAGACTTATGGTTTTACCAGTGGAGTGTAAAGAAAATGGATGGATGGATTTTTAATTTTTTAATTTTTTTAATTTTGTTTCACTTTCAGATCAAGAATAACAAGACATCTCCATTTGACACAACCATGGCCTGGAGAACTGACTCGTACTACTCCATAGGGGCTCTGGGATTTGGCCTGTATCTCCTTTTGGGAATTTCCTCTCTCCCTTCTGTCAGCAACGCTCTCAGCTGGAGAGAGTTCAGCTTCATTCAGGTGAAAACTTCTATGTTTATCTTACTTATACTGCACAGGTTTTTCTCAATGGGATTCAGTGTCTTCGACCACAATCAAACGTGGACACTAGGTTTTACCTAAACTATGTGTGTATTAATATTTAGCTTGAGCAAATAATGAGCAAAGGGGGAATTACTTTTCACACAATGCCAGGTTGATTTGGATGACTTCTTTTCTTCAGTAAATAAAATCATCAAGTGAAAACTTAATTTTTGTATTAAGTTTTCACTTTTCATCTATTATTAAGATTAGTTTTAAAGATAGGAAATATTTCTGACAATTTTTTTTTTTTTCACGCAACAGTAACTTTGAATCATCTGTTTCACATTTGATATGGAAGCTTCGCTTTTTGGATAACATATAAGACACTATATATGAAAAGTACCAAACAATTACACACCTTAAACGACACAACTAAGAAGAAGTTGTACTAGAAACTAGTGCCAGATGCCCCCAGATCTTGGTTATTACATGTTTTGAGTGTGTTGCATTCATAAACTTTCCCTCTTGGTCTCAAATTATTTGAAGGCGAGTTGAATGTAATCCAAAGAACTTTTCATTCAGTGCAGAAATGCTAAAAAATATGCTTGCTTACTTTGTGCCCACCTGTAAGGAGATATTTCAAATTTTTAGTTCAGTTGTTCATCTGATATAGAAATTCAAAGACAGGATACTGATCCAAAAAAAAAAAAGGAATATGGATGCACATCCCAGAAAAAGAGCCTCGACTAACGTTCAAGCCGTGACTGATGAAGACGACTCTGTGCTTCAGCTCAGATGGAAAATGGTTTCTAACTTCCTGTTGGAGGAAATTCAGTGAATATTTTCCTTTCTCCTTTTCTAATTCTCCTGTTTGATGTTTATCTTTTTTCCTCCTGTTGACCAGTGAGAGTAAGCACAATCACACGGCAGGAAATGAACTCATTCATAAATGTATCTGGGTCAGATCAAGCTCATTTTCTCACTCCACCCTACTCCTTATCTCCAGTCCAAATTAGAGCGGCTCTAAATGTTAAGTTATTCATCAAATGTAATTTAGGAGCACACATTATGCTGAGCTACAGTCCTAAATTTTTCTTTGTGCAGATCGTACTTCATGTAAATCTCCAGGGACATTTCTGGGATTACCTCTATAAAACTCAGACATGTTGGTGCATATGTCTCAGCAAAGGTCACCTTGTTACTTTCGATTCCTTAACCCGGGACACTGAGAAGCTGTGGGGGAGTTCAAGAGAGTCAATGAGGCTGAAAACTTTAAAATATACAACATTTATAAAATTATTGATTAACACAGTCACAGCACCGTTAAAAGTAATACTCATTGCAATTCCTGTTGAAAACAATTGTATTTCTAATTGATCACAGTTTTTAGATACATTTAATTAGTAATGTCTGACTTCCTTCAACTCAGGTGAAATAAACGTTCATTTCTTTTAGCCCCTTCCTAGTAGGCTGGATGAGAAATCAAGTTTATCATCATCACCCAGTAAGCAGGATGGTAAGAGAGGAAGAAAAAAAAAAATCTAATGCTCACTGTCAAGATATCTGTAGAAGAGAGTGGGATGTCTTTTAGAAAACTAAAAATGCAAAAAAAAATTATAACATACAGTTAGATCAGCACAACAAATCTCACCACACACAAAGTCAACCTTTGCACATAGCTACTACATCTCCTTGAGTAAATCCACATTGACTAAACGTATTTAAATTAAATATTTGGTGTAATTTTTCCTAAATTCCTCAGTCTGAGTTTAAACAACTTGAATAAAAATAAAAAAAAACATTTAAGGTGGAATCCATTACATTACCAATAACTGTTGAGGGTCCAGTAGATCTGTACCAAGATGATGACCTTTCTTTGTTTTTCTGTTTTCCAGTCCAAGTTGGGATACCTGACATTGTTCTTCTGCACCTTTCACACCTACCTGTATGGTTGGGACAGATTTCTGTACGTCTCCCAGTACAAATGGTACACTCCTCCAGGCTACATGCTCTGCCTGGTGGTGCCCTCCCTGGTGCTGGTGTTCAAGCTGCTGCTTCTTCTACCTTGTGTGGATAAAAGCCTCAGCCGCATTCGGCAGGGCTGGGAGAGGACGGGTCCTGAGAAAGACAGCAAGAAGTCACTGTTAGCGTAGGACTGTCACAAACTGTCACAGACTCAGGCAGAAACATATTGTCTTCCGAGAGCACTCTAATTCAACCACTTCAGTTTTAATGCAGAACAAAATAGTGCACAACAGTAAAAGAGCCTGTGCTAAGTGTTACCATATTTACATTCACGGTTTGAACACCTTCACTTTGAGTTTTGTAAGTATTTTTTTAAATCAATTATTAAGGAATATTTTTATATAACCAATGCTATGGAAGCAAACAATAAAAAATAAAATAAAAAATAACACATGAAACCAGCATTTCATTGTTTGTGTATTAAATTGAATTTTAGAATTTTTCTTTTCAATTCTTGGTCATAGTTTTTTAACAGTATGTTGTTTTTTTTTGCTTGTTTTTGATTCTATTGCATACTGCCTTTTAATATCATCTTGTATATTGGAGGAGGTTCCTCTGAGAATCTTTGCTTCCTCAATAATATGAAGTGTACCCATTGAAAAAAGTTTATATATATATATATATATATATATATATATATATATATATATATATATATATATATATATGATACATTTTCAGTACTCTTGGACATCTACTAGATCTATTTTTTCAGAATCTTCACACCTTTTATTTTAGCAATAAATAATCCTATAAAATAGACATTTTTACTTAATAGCAGTAGACATAAACAAATAGGAATTATTGTAATGTAGCTAACTAAATTACAACAATCTGCAAACGCAATTAAACTCAAAATCCAGGTCAAACAGGTTATTTCTGAGCTTCCAGATTCTTGAAATATATAATTGTCTTCGCAGCTGTAGATACTTTAGCATCTTCTGCTTCCCCATAAAAAAAGATCAAGTGGCTATCATCACAAATCCAAGCTGATTTACAAAAATAAATGTTTTGTTACTAACAGCAAAAATAAGCTATTTACAATACAAATGTTATTGCTATTTCAGTATTATCAAAAATGGTCATAGCTACATGACTGCTGCCAGCCATTTTTGTACCTTGAGCACAAACGCTTTATGGTGCAGCGCTACCGAATGGGAACTGCACAAATACTCCATTTTCAGTGCATTTCTCTATATTTTCTGAAGGAAAATTAAGCCCTGCAAAGACGAGATTTTGAGTGGGGTTAAATGTAGGAAACAAAGTATAATTAATTAAATGTAACAATGGGGAGTGCAACACAGCACTAGAACTCATCATATAAACTGCTCTTAGAAGAAGAGTTACTGATTTTACAAGCTGTACTTGATTGATAAAAACGCCTTTACAGAGGCAACTCACCCGTATAGTCGTGATAAGTTTTCTTTTCCTGAGGAAGATTAATGACGAGGAGATTATTAAACCCAGAAAATCCTCAGAGTCTGCAGAACTTTTTCCACATTAAATAATAATTTTAGATTAACGGTGCTGGTTTGGAGTGAATATTTCTTGAAGCAAGACTGACGAAACAGTTGAACGTGGGATCGTTTCTCATGTCTTTGTTGCTTTTATGTTTAGAATTTTTCGTGTGTTTCATTTGTTCAAAGAAGTATATCATTGTTGTCGCAGTGAATAACTAGCACAAGATCCATACATTTTACAAAAGAGAGTAAACACAAGTAATTGGATAAAGAAAAAAAAAAACAGTTTTGCCGATATGATCCATCCTTGTGTCTCCAAGAATTACTGCAAAACCGACAGACTTTCATTCCACATATAAAAAAGCAACTTTTGAATCCATATGACTTCATTAAAGCAGTTATGTAATTCTAAGTATCAATAAAGAGATATTGGAAATAACCCATTTTTTGCCATTTTGATTCTAATATTTCTCTTGTACGTTTCTGAAATGAATTCAAATCAGCCGTTTTGGATTTGCATTGAAAGCAATGTGCAAAAAGTGCTGATGAGTACATTTACGTACAGCAGAAATCACTGAATCAGCAGTCAGAGGGCATCAGAGTGATTCTAGTGAAATGTGATGACTGTTGTTTGCTGAATTTGGCATTTATACTTCTGTATTTTTAGTCAACTGTAAGGTCTACTTGAAGTACCCTGTCTTCACCGGTGTTCACAAAGAAAATGATGTCTCAAAAATTAGAATATCATTATAAATCAATGAAAAAAGTTAAAAATTGTTTACAAATCTGTCTGTTCACAGAATGCTGTATACTAGTGTAACAAAATAAAAAAAAATAAGTGGATGAAAAACATAATTATTAAAAGGTGCGCAGGAAACAGGAATACCACCTCCACACAATGCTACAATGAATCAGTAATTCATATTATTCATAGTATTAGGTGTATATACTGAACAATACAGTCAGCAGGCTGAAATTTCTGAATTAAAATTTTGTTTTTACTGGATTAATGTGAAATTCATATTTTCCAAAAAGCTAATTTTTGGTGTTTCATTTGCTGCAAATCATAAAAATTAAAATAAAGTAGGACTAAAACTCAGAGTCTTTAAAATGACTTTCATGTTTTCAACTAAGTTACTGAAATAAAATTTTCAAGATCTACATTTATAAAATTACATTTCCACTGACATGTTTTCAGAATACAATCAATTTCTGCAATAATTGGTGCATATTACGAACTCTTAATGTGTTTGCTGGATGCTTACAGTTATGTGTTATGCTGACTGTGAATTTGTTAATACTTCATCTGTCACATAACTGGTTAAATAAAAACACAATCAGACCTGCTGTAAAGCAGAGATGTAAAAAGAGCTATTTCACAGAATGTTGTCCTATGAAAAGTTTAAGAAATTCAAAAACAATTTTTGCCCAATAAAAGAGAAATACAAAACCTTCACATGATTATTTTACAAGAGTAAGCTAAAGCACTTCCCCATTTCAAAAACTGCTGAGCAGGAACAAATAAAATAAGTTTTGTGTTGAGTCTAAAATAAAAATAAAAAGCAGAAATAAAATTAGTTATTTAGAAAGTATTAAAGCGAGAATTTGAGATAATAAATGGACAGAGGATAATGTAAATATCTTATCAAGAGATCATATGAGAAATAGCTTTCTGTGAGCTGAAACATTTAATTGTAATGACAACTAAGAATGTTTTATTAGTTTTTTTTGTCTAGTTATATGATTTTCAGTTGCAGTGATTCACATTTTATCACTAGAGTGATTTGAATGTCTTCAATGATAGAATAGTAATTAAATTTCACTAAGTCTTAACTTCATGTGCAAGTAAATACTGTGGATAAACAATTAAAGCCATAGTTTTCATACCATTTGTATAAAATTATATATAAATCAAGAAATGTATTAAATGTGTTTAATATTGTGAAGGGTGCAGCACAGGAGACTCTGAGTCTCAAAGAGTGTAAACACAGCAGTTTCCATTTCAGTCATGCACAAAGAAAAAAAAAACACTTTTAAACTAATTTAACCCTTCACTTATTAAAAATAAGATTATTTTTGAATTCATATAGCTGTTGAGTCTTTATTTTTTGAAATAACTGTGTTTCGTAGCAGAGAAGAGTTTTGGAGTATGAAAAGTTGGTTGATTTGAAGTAAAACGTGTATAGATATATATCACAAAATATTTAAAGATCTTGTGTAATTTGAATGTCTTTTGAAATATCTGGATGTTTCATAGCAGAGAAGAGAGTTTTGGAATATGAAACGCTGCTTGATTTAAAATAAAGTGTGTTGCTCTCTATTTTGTCAAGTAATTCTCCTCTTTTTTATTTTCTTTATATTGCAACTAAGAATCAAAGTTCCACTCAAACATACATCAGTCTTATGTTGCTTAATACATGCAGCTATGAATGATAACTATTTTATCGAGTTACGGGTTATTCAGGTTAACGACCCTCTAGATTTAGCTTATCAAGAGCAAAAAAAAAAAAAAAAAAAAACACCGTTAGCAGGTCTAAAAAAAAGAAAAAAAAAGAGAACCAGATCAAAGAAGTGTTCACAAATATGCCTGGATAGAGTCATGATATGACTGAGTATAAAAGGACAAACCTCTCAGAGCTGCATCAAAGTCTTCACACTGATTTTTAAGGTAAGAGCACTATTTTCAACTTTGGCAAGAAATGTAATGGCTAAACATTTTACAAAAGCTTCTGTTTCTTTACAGTTTATTTTCAATCTCCTTTAAGCTGAATTGAAAGTGTGGTTTTAGACCAGCTTGAATATATTTGGGATTTCTAAAGAGCAATGGGATCTTAACGTTTTCCACATATGTGTGTCTCTTTTGTTAGATGAGGCTGCTGCTCTTAGTGGGAATGCTGACAGCATGTGCTGCAGTAACCAAAGGTAAATTGACTTTTATCGTTCATAAAAAGTAAACTGTAAGAATTATAGCTGGCTTGTTTTAGATTTACTTTAAATTTTGAGCTTGTTTTGATTTTTTTTTTGTTATGAATATTTTTACAGCATTTGTACTAAATTTACCGTCTACCAAACCTGTCAAAAGTTATTTTTTAACATATCCTTTAGAAAGACGCAGCTTCTATTACTCTGTTATTTTTCTTCCAGATCTGTCTGGCAAGATGTTCACCTTTCCACTTGAAACCAACACAGCTCATGTGAAGCTGAGAACTACAAAACAGGATTTTAATGCAGTAACTGTTTGTCAAAGGTATTGTAGTCATACGAGTAAATTATTGTACCATGCAAAAAGTTTTAACCTCCCCTCTGCTAAATTCTTTTTAGCTCGCTTCCAAGCATCAAAAGTTCATTGACATCTTTCAGATGGTCTCAAGCTGTAGTTTTATCAGAATTTTGAAGATTTGTCACTGTTTTTCGATTGCCTTATCATGTACCTGGTCATGACCAGGTACATTTAAAAAATAAATGTTTAATAATTCAAAAACAGTGAAAAGTGGATGACAAACAAAAAGCTTTTGAATAAAAACAACAAAAAAAAATCTTTAGCAGATGACCAGTGTCCAAAAGATCTTTGTTTAAGAAATGTGAAAAGAAAAAAACAATCAAGCAGACATTTGATGATACTTCATCTGATCATCAAATGCATGCATGCATGGAAATCTTGTGAAGAAATCTTATGTCACGTGGTTTCAAAAGATTTCAAAAAGGAAAATCTAAATTAAAAATAGTGGAAGGCTTGATTCTTTTGCACAATTCTGTAAAGGAACCTTTATTTTTTTATTTATTTATTTTTATCTCTGTGAAGTATATCATATAACACGTTGCATTTGTTTTCCCCTCAGATACTTTACAGACCTCCAAAGATCCCACGTCCTATTTTCTTTGGCTGTACCCAGTTTTTCCAATGGCTTTATGATTCTCTGGGATGGCACTGACAAAGAATTGGAGATCTATACCCAGGATAAACTTGCAGTATTTGGAAAAACTGACTACAAGCTAAACACATGGCACTCCGTCTGCGCCACCTGGGACTCCGCGTCTGGGCTGGCGCAGCTGTGGTTGGATGGACAACCATCAGTTAGAAAATTTACCAGTTCTGGATCAAACATCAGAGGATCTCACATAATTATGTTAGGGCAGGTAAATTGTCAGTCATCCTCCATATTCCACAATTCTTATTAAATTCTTATTAATATTAAACTTTACAAATATATTTCAAAATAGTTTATTTTTTATTATTACTTTTAAATAAAATTGTCTTTCCCACAGGACCAGGACAGTCATGGCGGCGGGTTTGACATCAAGCAGTCTTTTGTTGGGATGTTGTCTGATGTCCACATGTGGGATTACGTCCTCTCTGCCTGTCAGATCCAGAAATACGTGGATGAACAGAACTTCACTCCGGGAAACGTCCTGAACTGGGCGGCTCTGGATTATCAGATAGTAGAAAAAGTGATGGTGGAGAATAAAGTAATGGTTTGTATTTGAACTGTTAAATTAATACCATCACCAAGAAAAAGTCTCAATCATAAAAGAATCCCTGATATTAAATCATTTCTCGTTTTACATATTTTTTCATTTTTTTTGTTGCTTCTTTTGAGACGTGCTTTTCATGGGAAAAAGAATAACACACTCCCCACCCACTCACATTCTCCTGTGAGCCCAAGCACTGGTATATAATGAGTACGACACACTGTCTTCCTGTCACGCAACCAGTCTAACAGAATGCTTTTATGTGAGGGAGAGGTAAATTGTAGCTATCTGTTCTTATAAAAGCTTTGTTTTGTCTATTAATAAATGAGAAAAGCCTGTGTGTTGAATAGATTGGTGTCTGGTGCTTTCTACCAAAATTCACTAAGGAAATCCTTTCTCTTCAGTTTACATGTAATATCCTTCTGCTGTGGCCTTAAAAGTTTTGTGATTAATTTCAATAGTTATCACCTTATCACCCATACACTAAACAAGGAGTCCAAGATTATTTTATCTGATTATTTCATCCAATAATTTCATTTGTCCTCGATAGACACTGAAATGGCCAGCATCTAATCTTAACGTGAATCTGATGCTCCACCAAACGAGAAGCATTTTCTCTACTTTTCATTTACTGCAGGACAGTAGGAAGCTTCATAATGTTTAATCTTTGCTAAAGGATTTTAGATGGTAGAAATGTGAATCAGCTGTGTGACATTGGTCTCAGTGAAACGTCATTATGTCCACAAGCTCTGATATTCTTTCACAAAAGCTCAAAGGGATTTAAGAAACACCCCAGTTGTTGCCACCTCAAAGAGGCAGTGATGCAGTAGATGCATAAGTTTTACTTCAACAGATACTTTGTAAAATTGTGTGATGTAATAATCTAGACTTTTAGCCATTCTCTAAACTGGCACAAATACAAACTAAAATGAAAGCAAATGCAACATAGGGGGAGAAACATATTAAAGAGCTAAGTACAAGTAAGTTCCACTGATACATATAATATCACTTCTTAAGACAGCTAAAAGCAATAAGTTAATTATGTTGAAGGTGAGCAGAGCACTAATGATCCATGTGCTAATGACTTGATAAGGTCAAAAAAAAAAGACTAATTTGCATGCCAAATTCTTTTCTTTCTACATTCAGGAGGAATTTGTCTGTGCAGATTTTGCCAACAAAAACAAACAAACAAACAAAAAAACATCAATGCAGTAACGTGATTAATTACTAACAAGAAGTTTTCTCCTGCAAACTTTTCCTGCCAGGAAAAGCTTTTCAGTAGAAAGCCCTGAAGGGATATACACACTTAAAACTTGTGTAGCATGTGTACAAAAGGGAAGCACCAAAAGTACAAAAACACAGAACCTACTGTTAACATCTGTGCTGTGGGATTTTAAAAAAATGAATATGTCTTTTTTACCACATTTTAGACATTTCCTGGATGTGCAAGAACTATTTCGACATCAACATAAGCAGCCCATAGTTTGTGTGTCAAAGAGGTTAAGATTCCTGTGTGTCACAAAAAAGGAAGAACTGGTTTAAGGAAGTTCACACTGAAAACGTTGTTGAAATAGGGAGGATGTGAGTAGAAACATTGACTTTTTCCATTGGTGCCAACAAAGTCACTGCACAGGTTTTAAGGTAAGAGCATGAATTCAAATTTAGCAGAAAATTAATCATTGTCCATATTTACTATTTCCTCTTGTGTTGTTTATTGAAAAAATTCAAGGGACACTTTAACTTTCAGATTTGTGTGATGAAAACCTGTCAGTAATGTTAATTTTATTCTTTAATCAGATGAAGGTGCTCCTTCTGCTTCTGATGATTACAGCTTGTGCTGCCCTAACACAAGGTATTTCTTATATATAGTATATATATATATATATATATATATATATATATATATATATAACTACTTGAAATGATTATCTTAACTATTAAGTGTGTAATTTTTTGTAATCTTGATTTCCTTTTGTAATGAACTAAAGAAGCTACAGATTTTACAGAAAGGTCAAGCATAACATACAATAACTATAACAAAATGGGAATTTTACTTGTTATTTTGTATTTCCTGGCAAGAGAAAACATCAGTGCTGTTTTAATCTGTCATTTAAGGTAATTCTAAGGAAAAAAGGAAACCAGCAAAAAAAAAAAAAAAAAAAAATAATAATAATAATAATAATAATAATAACTGAATGACTTTAGTCATTTGTAAACTGCTTTTGCCTTTGAATTATGCATAATGTATATGGCTTGCTATTAAAACATGCTTTACATTTTGAATATGTTGGTCACCTGAAAGATATTACGAATTTCTCTTCCTATTTCCCATTACTTTCAAAAGATAAGACTATATTTGACATGTGCAAATCAGGTATTCAAAGGTATTTATAAATAAAACAAGGAAATATGAATACATTTTATGTTTTCAGATCTTTCTGGTAAGATGTTCACCTTTCCACTGGAAACCAACAGAGCTTATGTGAAGTTTAACACATCAAGAAGAGATTTTGATGCCATAACTGTTTGCCACAGGTACTGCGGTTTTAAATATGAATTACGTAGAACATTCTTCATCCTTGTGAGTGAGACACATTATGCAACGCTTTATGTCTGTCATTGTAACAGATCATTTACAGACCTCAAGAGAGACCACGGGCTGTTCTCCTTGTCCACACCCAATAATGCCAATGACTTTTTGATTTTCTGGGATAACAACAATAAAGAAATGGAGGCACACATTAAGAATAAAAAGGTTGAGTACGGAGGCCGTGACTACAAGCCCAACACGTGGCACTCTATCTGCACCACATGGGACGGGACGACTGGACTGACACAGCTGTGGTTCAATGGACAGCCTTCGATCAGAAAATTCACAATTTCTGGGTCAAACATTGGTGGACCTGTCAATATTATTGTGGGACAGGTAAAATTTCCTTTATTCACTGAAGAATGGAACAAACATCTCAAACATCTGTCATTTTTAGCCTCTGTGCTATCTATGAATCATTTTATCCAATTTTCTTACAGGTTGATAAACATAAAAACAAGCTTGAAACAAAATGGAACTAAAGTTGGGTAAATTTAGGTTAAACTGGGTAGACTTGGGTAAAATTATAAAATATAAGCAGATCATTTATAATTTGTCACTGTGTCTTTCTGTGTTGAGAAGATCTCCATATGACATCAAAAATACCCATCCTGTCATTTTCACAGTGAAATGCTTTAGATCAGTACCTCTGTGATAATTGGTGGTTTTGACCTTAAAACTCTTCCATAGAGGCCATTTTTGCCCAATCTCTTTACTATTATTGAATTATGAATACTAACCTTAACTGGAGCAAATCATGCCTGCAGGATGTTAGATGCTGTTCTTAGTTACTGTATGACCTCATAAGTGAATTGGAGAAGAGTAGGGAGACTGGCCAATTCTGGCAAGAATCACGACATCCCCATGTTTTCTCTGTTTGTGGACAACAATTCTCACTGTAGTTCGAGTTTGTTCAAAATAGCTGTACGTTGATATTGGCTTCCCAGAATCACAAATATCAATGGCACTTCTTGCAGTGCCTATGATTCTTTAAATAACGGGGCCAAAATGATCAAAACTCAGACAAATACCTCCATCTTGTCAGACAGGTTCTGTCCAAGTGGTTTCTTGACTGTACAGGTAAGCACACCTAGGGTTTGCAAATGAAATTATGTGAATCACAGAAAATCTAGCATTTTAACAAGGATGTAGAGGATTGTTTTAATCCAAAATATCATATACAAATGATACAGTTGTCTTAACATTGACTACTGTGATATAAACAATGTTAAAAATTTAAACTAGCAGTAGCTTAACCCAAAATCAGTAAAAACCTCTGCATAAAGCAATGTAAACCTAGCCTTTATTCAATAAGTAATAAAACTAAATAAGCAGCATTTTACTTTTGTCATTATGCTTCTTAGGTGTTCGAGGTTCTGGCTAAATACTACAACTACTGGATGTATTGAGTGTTGAGCATATTGCATATTTATGTAGGAGTAAATATGACCTCCTTAAAAGTTCTAGCTTAACAATTATGTTTTTTCCCCCATAAATCTGCAGCATAACATTTCATATTAAAGACATCTAAGCAGAACATGTGTTTAGTATGAAAAGTCATGAGCTATCGCAAAAAAGACTCATCTTCACAGATCAGTTGGAAATGCGTGGGTCATAACTTTGATGACATAACATTTGATTCAAATCATTAATGTTTTTTTCCCCCTATTTTTCAATAAAAAAAAGAAAAAAAAAAAACATTAACACTCTGCATTTCCAACAGGAGCAGGACAGCCATGGCGGCGGCTTTGACTTGAAGCAGTCTTTCGTTGGCATGATGTCTGACGTCCACATGTGGCATTACGTCCTCTCTGCCTGTGAGATCCAGAATTATGTGGATGAACGAAACTTCACACCAGGGAATGTGTTGAACTGGAGGGCTCTGGATTATCAGATTATAGACAAAGTGTTGCTTGAAAATAAAGTAACCGTTTGTTACTAACCCCATTTAGAATAATTTGATCACTACAGCAACTCATACATTTCCAGTAACCATTATTGAATCATTATTTTTTAATTATTTGCTTAACTATAGATTTGTGATAACTGTGAATTGAATTGGACGGTGCTCTTTTTTTTTGTTGCTTTTTTTAATTACAAAGTATCATTTAAAGCACTTAAAAAACATTTGTGTGAAAAAACATTTGCATGGGAAATGCACCAAAGTTACTTAGGAAAACTGTAAAATCTTGTAAACCTGCAGTAAATTAGGCTTGACCATTTTACAGATAGTTCATCAATTTTTTTTTAAACATTTCAGCCTTTATTGTTGTTTAGTATTCACAAAAGTCTTTTATAGTCCTAAGTTCACCCACAAGTTATCCTTTTTATTCTCCTTTTATAATACAACTGTGTCTGAAATTGGCAGGACAACTATATGTTTGTTTAAGCTGTTACACTTTAGAAAAAGATAAATGCTGTACAATGTGAATTATTTTCATTGTAGCTAAAATAAAGCTTTAATCTAGTACACACAGTTCTAGATATGTTTGTACCTAGAACACAAACATATAGAAATTACAACCTTAATGTG
>NW_015112627.1:881669-883271 GCF_001443285.1 Poecilia latipinna
GCTTGCTCTAACTCCTATGTGGGTATAAGACGACACATGAAGACATTTCTAAACCTTTTGAAAAACAAATGGTAAAATTGTGTCCTGCCTCTTCAGTAACAAAAACATTTAGGTTTTATGTTTCAGATTTGCCCTGTGAGCTAACATTTAGGTCAGCTAGTTGGTTGACTTGACCATTCCAGCATGGAGTTGATTTTTTAAAAAAATCCTGAAATAAACTGGTGAGATAACGTCATATGAAATCACTCACATGATTCTTTTCCATCTAACCAGAGGTAGTTTCTGGTTTGGACTTTGGTTTGGTTTTTGATCCATAATAAACTCAAAAGGTTTGTGCTTCCAATCTAATAAAATGCTTGATTAGAAGTAAAGTTGACTGTCCAGATGTTTTATATCACCTATAACAAAGTTTAAGTAGGTCAGTACATTGCTAGGATCTGTTGTCACAACTAGTTATTTCAGACTAAGTTCTGTTCAGTTAAACATCACTTTTATGTGATGTTTAGCAATGTTGCTCTGAAAGTTGTGCTTAACTTTTGCTTTTCAAAGGACTGCCACAGAAAATCATTAAGTAAGTTGATGAAATAACAGATTTGTATGTTATGGTATTTCTTTTTTTTTCTTTTTTTTTTCAAAAATAAATGAAATAGTAAAATAGATGTTTTCAGAGTGAATTGTCTGGTTCCAAGTCAAAGGGTTAAAGTGCTGTGTAACTTTCACTGTGACTCACACAAGTTACTATAATTTAAAAAATAAAAATTGAAAGGTTAACAAATCTACAAGTTAAATTTAATCAGTGTAACATCATAGCAAATATGAGGAGATGTTGTCAGAAACAAGTTCAGCAATGATATTAAAGCCTAATTTCCAAGTGGAAAATAATTTAAACAGAACTATGAATATTTTCTTTTTGAAAGTATTCATAACTTTAAATGTTTTTTTAAAAATAATGTTTTTAAATTTCTTTAATAACTCCTTCGTTTAAAAGATCTTTCAGAAAAGATGTTCACCTTCCCGCAAGAAACCAACACAGCACATGTTAGGTTGACATCAAGTCAAAATTTACAGGCTGTAACTGTCTGTTTGAGGTAAGAACTAACCTTGGAAATGCATGAAAACAAATAAAGCTATCTACAGAGTGCATGAATGTCTACAGCTAAAACTAAATTCTTCATGTCTTTTGCCTCAAAACAGGTTCTTTACAGACCTCAAAAGAGATTATTCTCTTTTCTCGTTGGCTCTACCCTCTTTTGATAACGACTTTTTGTTATTAAAATCGGCCAACTTAGATTCTTTTCAAATGTATGTAAGGAACACGGCCGCAAATTTTGAAGGACTGGACTTCAAGCTGAACAAGTGGCAATCAGTTTGTGCAACATGGGATGCTGCATCAGGTTTGGCCCAACTGTGGGTGGATGGAAAGCCTTCAAGCAGGAAATTTACCAGCTCTGGATCCAATATCAATGGACCAATTATTATTGCTTTGGGACAGGTGCGTTTTTAAACACAGTAAATATAGAAATATTAATACATTATGAAAAATATCCCAAATTGTATCAAGTTTATGATTCAATCAAAGTTAGTCACATATTAAAATTGGTG
>NW_015112627.1:888216-915641 GCF_001443285.1 Poecilia latipinna
GGAAATGTGTTGAACTGGAATTCACTGGAATTCCAGACTACAGGAACGGTGCTGATAGAGAACAACCTGAAAAATTGTCAATAAATAATATTTGTTTTATTTATATATCGCACAATAGCTGATAAAATATATGTTATGTTATATAAATTACTCTAACTGCTGTTAGAGTAATTTTAACATCATAACCATGTTTAATTCATAACACTAATTCATTCCTTTCTGATAATACAATCAATCAATCAATCAATCAATCAATCAATCAATCAGTTTATTCACTTGATTTAACACATTTCTTCATTAATTTACAAATACATTCTTTTACAACGCTTACTGTACTCGAGTGGAAAGGGAGCAGGAAGAAGAAAAATCTTGTATTAACCTGAATCTCTTTCAATAATTACAAAATAAACTTTCATTCTGTCACTTGTAGTCAAAAACTTTAATACCATTTTCAAATTTTACCCCAGAATCAACGTTGAACCATTTTACAAGAAAGTACTTTTTGATAAAACTTGCAACTAAGAATTATAGCTTATTTTAAGCTCATGATGTATTTGTTTATGTTACTGTACTATCTTTGAAGATGATGCTGATCATTTTCATTTACAAAAATAAATCTTCCCACTACATAATTAAGAATTGTGTTGCAGGTTTGACTCCAGTCTACTGACCTTGGCTGCATGGTTTCATTGAAAAACTAAAATAACATGTTAAAGATGCATTCAATATAATTTAATTTCCAGCTATATTTTAAGTACATTGTGAGTGATAATATGATTTTGGATATTTCAATTTTTTAGTTTTGAACAACTTAAAGGTTTGAGCTGGTTTTCTGTAGAATTAAGTCAAAGAGATTTGAATTATTTATAATACAAAGATAAATGATTAAAGTAAGAGTGACTTAAATGTGTCATGTTAAACACACTTAATGAATGAAGTTTTAAAAACTCAGTAAATTGAGATGGATAAACTTAATTAATTGATTTGGATAATCATAATATACTGTATTGAGTAGGTCAGATGTAGGATACAAAACTGGCATTGAACTCAATTGTTTTAAATAAAGTCAAAATGAAAAGTTCCTTTAGGTTAAAGATTTTAAAGTTTTGAGTTAAATGAACACAAAAAAGTAAGTAAGTTTGTTCTGGGGCCACACCATTAACATACACAAGGCTCAATTTTAGGCCCTATTTGTTTATTTTACAGTCATTGCCTCCTGGTCAGATTTTTGTGAAACTCAATCTTTGTTTCATTGCTTTGCATATTTATATGCCCCTAAAGATGCTAAATGAAGAAAAAAAAATACCTGGACAGGTTCATGGATGGAAATATGTTTTTCTACCCATGAACTGAATCATGGATGGATCTAAATTTTCTTCACCTAAATAATAAAACTTAAGTCATAATATTTGGTGAAAACATTCTTACTGAAAATCTAAATCTAGGCATTTAGCTCCATTCTGTCTGACTTTTGTTAGGAATCTTAGTGTTATTTTTGATTGCTGCTTAAAATTATACAAACAAGTTAATTCAGTTGTTAAATCAAGTTTTTTTTTCACCTCTGGCTTTTAGCAAATGTAAAGTCTTATTTTTGTTTTAATGATTTATGCCTTTATTACAAGTACTTTATTGACTGGATTATTGCTATGCCTTCATTATTTAGGGCATAGAAAAATCATTAATACAGTGTCTTCAAGTTATCCAAAATACGGTATAAGGCCAATACTGGTCTCTTTACATTGTCTGCCTGTTTTGTATTGGATAGATTTTAATAAGACCCTTTTAACATTTTAAATCACTTCTTAAAATGTAATTTGCTTTTTCATTGGCATTCATTTGAAGTCTGGCACCATTACTTTTCTGTTATAATGTACACAGACTACATAGGGGGCACATGTCCTGGATCTTACTGCTGACTGAAGAACTGTATCTTTGAAGAAAGTTTGAGGCCTCAGAGCTTCAGCTGCACTGAGGCACTGAGGAAAACCAGATGATAGAAAACAAGGTATTTATTCATTGGAAAAGTGATAAGAACTTTTCCAGTGTCTATTCACCTGCAGGAATGTGAATAGACACTGGAAAAGTACTGGGACTCAATGAAACTACAAACATTGGGAAAGGAGTAAAACAGATCAAATAACAAAATCCAAAAACACAAAGAGCAGAAGACAAGACCAAGGAACCATAGAACAGATCAACACATTTCTGTTAAGCAGTAATCAGAAACACAAGCATAAATAACAATGCATATAAAACTTGACACTTAGATACCCAGGACATTAAACAGAATATGGCAGAGATCTTCTCTGTCTGTTTTTGAAGATGATAAGATAGCACCTTAAAACTACCATAATCCATTGCTTATAAATGGCAAATACACATGTACATCAGGTGTATTTGCCTGACGTACAGGTATACCTTCCTAAAGACGTTTAATGGTCTTGCTGAAAATGTGCTATCTAAATAAAATTACCTTACCTTACCTGGTTCTTCCATGCAATTTGCTCAATATATATTTTCTTCTGTTGCAGTGGAATTGTGTGCCCTGTCTTTATTTGATTTATTTCTCATTTTCTGCATACACATGGAAAGGAGAAACATTTCTAGCTCCTGACTTTATAGCAGTTAGATTTTGCAACTCATATCAAGTTGAATACTAAACCAAGCAGCAAGAAAACACTTCAAGTTCTTTTTATTGGGAGCTAAAAGTGCACTTTCAAAGTGATGTATCTTCATGTGCTAAATGGCTAGACATGCAAAACTTTACAATTCTTACATCTAATTGAATGACTTAATGATCCAGATTTTACCATAATGTCCATTCATGTATTTTTTATTTTATTTTTTTTGAGATCCCAATTAGCATCAGCAGCATGCTGCATCCGCTAGGTCAGTTTACATAAAAAGACAGATTACATTTACAAAGAAATCATATTGAAATGAAGTATTAAAATAACACATTTTGTCTTATGCTATGATGCTGTCATACGTACAGCGCATACATTTATTATCCCATCTCTAACTTCAATAAACACATATGTATAAGTCTAATAAAAATATTTACATACATCATGTGCATGCTGTACAATTTCATCTGATGTCATTGACAAGTTCAGTCTGAATTATAATAGTGAATATGTAGGTTTGCTGAATATATATTAACTCCCTTTTTACTGTATCCTTGGTATCTTTAAATAATTAAAGTCACTTAAAGAAGTCTGTCCTGGCAGTGATTGCGCTCCTCCTTATGGCTGCTGAGTCCAATTGTAGCGCTATAGTAAAACATCAACATCAGCACACATGTTCAGTAAGAAAACAGATGTTGGATACTTCAGTGGCAACTTTATACAAAAGTATAAAGTTTCTCAAAATAGTTTCTCAGTCCCTGTGAACAATCATATCAGAAAAAAGATATTTCTTATATATGTTGGTGCAATGACAAGATTTACATATGAGTCCTCTGAACTTTAGCAGTGCAACTGAGTTAACCTTCTGGTTAAGTTAATAAAAGCAATTCTGTAACTGATCCATGAGTGTAGCAGCCTACAGCTAAAGTGAGGAATTCGAGTATTTGATTTTTGAAATGAATTATGTTCATGAATCTTCAGACGATTCAATTGTCTTGTGATTGGCTTCAGCCCTAAGAAATAAGCATTTTTCTTATTTATTTTGTTGTTAAAACTGTCAAGTTGATTTTTTTTTTTGTATCTACAAGTCTGATTTCACCCACGACTTGGTGACATTAACCTTTGTGAAAGTCACATTGAGTGGAACTACATCAACAACAAAATCATGCAGTTAAAGAAAATGGGATCAGTTGGATCCTCAGAAGGTCAATGCTGGTATGAGTGGGTGATTTTGAATGATCACAGCTTTAACCACCGTTTTGAAGAGGACACAGAAGGATCTCTCAGCAAATAGTTCATCTTGAATATATGCATTGGAAATTGTTGCTCTTCTCATCTCAACATTAAAAGTTAACTCCATTTTACAGTTTTTTTTTTTTTTAGTTTGTGCTGAACACAGTCACAACTGAAGGCGTTGTGATATTCTACTATAAATTTGTCAATGCATTTGTCTGCCCATTTCTGTGTATCACTGAAAAATACACTTTCACAAAATACCCAGAGGGAATTTCTTTAAATCTAGTTCACTCTTGCTCACAGATGAGCTGATTAGAATTGCTGGTCAAGAGTCAAATTCACTGACAGGTTTCTGGGCTATTCAAGACTTTACATGGTAATTATGACAAGATTTTCCTCACAAGGGCCTAATAAGGTGCTAAAATGAAGTGAGTAGGAGATGTATCTCAGCAGTAGACAACGTGCTTTGCATGTAAAGAGCTTGAAATTCCTGATTCCAGCAACCTCTTTGTCAGAAAAATGGCTCAAACAGAAGACATGTCGTTAAGTTTGTTTTGCGTGGGACATTTGCCTTGACCCATAGAGCAGTTCTTTGATGGTAAATGTTTGGTTTGGATGTAATATTCAGCAGACTATTACAGTATAAAGAAGCTGTGCTAATAGTCCTAGAATACCAAAAGATAGGCATAGACTTTCAAAGATTATTTCAGACTGATACTCCAATATATATCTCCAATTGGAAAAAAACTTGATAGCTAGCTGCAACGTAATTAGATATGATCTGTGGGGGAAAAAAACACAAGATCTACTGGAAAAGGCAAAGAACAAGTTTTGATAATATCAAAGATGTTTTGAATGGGTGTGGCAGTGGGTGTAGGGGTAAAACACGTGACCCATGTACAAAGAGAGACCTCAGTCCTCAACGCGGACATCATGGGTTGAAGTCTGACCCTGTTGACTTTTGCAACGTGTGTTCGCCCTTAAATAAGCCACTATTTTAAACTAGAGGCCTAGTGTCAAATAAAGGTCACTAGAGCCACAAAAATAGAAAAAAAAAAAAAGATGTTTTGATAAAAAAAACAGTTCGTTTGGATCTTAAGATAATCAGCCTTGGTGCTCGTCACCGCCTGTCAAAAGAAAGCAGAGAAAATAAGTGAATGCCTACTATAATTGTTTAAGCAGACACCGAGTTATTACACCTTATCTGATGCACCAAGTATCAGTTCTTAAATAGCCGTGTCAGAAGAAACATTCTGTGGTTGTAGAAAATATATTAATCTATTTCAGGAATATATCAAGCAAAGAAAATGCCCAAGAAGATTTCTGATACGGCTGAAGTTAGATTAAGAACAGGCAGACATTATTATCAGAGCTTTTCCGGTCTCTACAAAGCATCTCTTCAATGTGATGCGCGCAGCTGCAACAGAGAAACGTTAGAGGAGTTTGAAAGAGCCTGAAAATAATTTCAGGTCATAAACAAACTCCCAGGCTGTGGGAAATGTAGGGTGGGTAAATAATGTGGAGCAGTTCTTCAACAGGTTTGATCAGACGCTCACACATTCTCCAGCCCAGTTCCCTTGGATACAAACTCTCCAATCTTTGAATTTAAGTTTGACAGTTCATCAGAGCCTCCACTGCAGCATGACTGGAAGCCCAGTTGTTCAAAACTCATGTCAGTGTGGTAATCCAATAATATCCAGTCCAATCTAGCATGTTTTTAGACTGTGGTGGACTGGCAACCTGTCTGAGGTGCATACACGGCTTCTTGACCGCAGTGACAGCTGGATAAGGACACCAGCCCCATCTGCTTACTACCAGGGTAACCAGGTACAGATGCTGGCTGGCTGGCTGGCAAGATGGATGGATGGATGGATGGATGGATGGATGGATGGATGGATGGAACAGTGATGTGATCTTCTTCAGTCTTGTTACACATCTGATAACTCAAATCTGTAACTTTCATTATAGCACCATGTTTGCCTAAGCTGTAAATGCCTGAAGAGAAAAGTCTAATTCTTTTGAAGTTATCTAGACTCTTATTTTTGCTGCCAGCCCAACTACGTTGGACTACAGACTCAGTCAATAAATTAGATTATTTAAGATTTATTTCAGAAGCTCAGTTCAAATATGTTTAAAAGCTACTCTCAATCTGACAAACGAGCCACATCCGGACACATATTGTAATTTATTGCATGTGACTGTGGCAGTTATTTAAAATAACACATTTCTCAACAGACTGAACTCTTCAATGTTGGATGTGTAACCTTGCACAAACTACTGCTCCGGCAACAGTGTAGCCTACTTGCAAGTTTCAAGGGACCTTCACGATAAATTAGGCTGCCCAGAGAGGGGCTGCAGCAGTAACACTTCTCACCTCACACACCTCTCTTTTGACATTCCCGCTGAATCAATTAAGCACCCTGTGCTGCCTGGGAACTCAGAAAAAGCCCCTTGTGACCATGAAACAGCTTCCTGATGTAATGGAGGGCAACGTTTATCTCAGCTGACTGAGATTGAGACTACTGTAGGTCTATTTCAGCAGACACCAAGAAGCACTTACTTGAGATTCTGTTTGCATACAATGATATTCTGGGCCATAATGCATTAAATCCTGCAATAAACTGAAAACCCTCAAAATGCACTGCTAAAGCTTTGTTCTGAATACTAAGGTTATCTATTTGTTTCAAAACATCTTGCATACTTTCTATTTTTGTTTAAATTTTGTTTAAAAAAGCTTAACAGAAACAGAAATCGTCTCTGTACGAACCCAAAGTCTTTTCTTGAAGACTTTCTTTCTTTCTAAAATCTATTAATTCACAGCTAACCCAGTCATGGTTGTTCAGCGCGTTTGTAATCCAAAGAAAACATTTTTGAAGCACAAGAATGTGGAGTTGAAAAATTGTTTGGTTATATTATCACCTTACTCTTACATTTGAACCTTGTTTACAAAAAATTTAACAAAAATAAGTGTTTGGTGCTTTGCTCCCAATGTTCTAAACTAAGTTCATCAATTAAGATTTGGTGCTAGTTCACTTTACATGTGCAATTTTGTGCTAAAATAACTATTTTAATAACAATTATGTAACTAGTTTCATCAAAAAATCTCAAATGATTTTACAAAACTTTCACTTTTGCTTTTGACACTTTTAGTCAACATATATTTTCACATTTCACAGACATATCTTCATTAACCCTTCATTAAATGTTGTCCATGCTGCTTAAATTCATACAGAGCTGAACATAAATGTTCCTTGAAGGTTTTACGGATTTTTCAGGCTTTTAACATACACACATTATAAAAATAACGTGTGTATGTGAGCTTGTGTCACAGTGTTTCTGCATGTCACCACATTGTAATTCTTTCCCAAGGACATATTAGAAGACTTTATCTAAGGCGCTGACACACACATACTCATTCGCGCACAAACGAAGCAGATAGCTTCCTGACACCAGGAAGTAGGCCAATATCAACAGCAGTTTCCTCGGTAATGAGAGAATAAAACAATGTGAGAGGGTGTGAGGGACTACAGATTGTGTGCACCGATAATATTTTCTAGATGCAAGATAACAAGATGTCTGAGTAAAAGGGGTGCTGAGGGCATAAATGAAGAGGAAAAATTCTTCTTACTCCAGACTTTGTACCCTTAACAACAGATACTCTCTGTTCCTGCCTCTCCTCTTCTACCTCTAAGTCATTAGCCTTGGACCAACTCTCGTCTACAAGCCATGTTGTACTTTTTTTATCAGTCGCTAATCTTTCGTTTATCCGGTCCCAAGACTTCCCCTCCTCTCCAACACACACACACACAATGTGCCCCACTACATCTATTTCTGTCAACTCGAATGCACTAGGCCAGTGGTGTCCAAAGTCGATCCAGGTTCAGCATCCTGCATGTTTTAGTTCTGTACCAGCCGGTAGTAACAACCTATAACATGTCAGTGTTCTACTGAGGCCTTTAAATTAGCCATCATTTGATCCAAGTGTGTTGAACCAGGGAGAGAACTGAAACATGCATGACGACCCTCAAGGATCGTCTTTGGACACCACTGCGGTTGGTGCAAAGTGTAGGTAGACAGAGCAGCGCAGCACCGCAAGCATCATGTCTTCTTTCCACTCCTTCATCAGACAGACCTCTGCCCTGGTGACGAGGCGGGTAGCCATCCAGATAGCCATCCAGGTAACAAGCAAAAGCAGTGTGTTTTTCCTCCCACACCTTGCATGTGTTGGAGTTCATTCAATTTTGTGTCTGTGCTCCACCAGGTTCGTTAACCAGTTTCAGCACCCGTCCAGAATTTACCCCTTAGCATAAATTTAAGAAATAATGAGATTTGGTTATATTTAAAAACAGGCTTTAATGATCAAATATTACAAGCCATGCACGTCATTCAAATGAAACAGATACAGAGTTACATTCACCATCCAGTGCTGGGTGTCACTTAGCAAACCTTAGGGATGCAACCAAGTGAGGCTGAGATTGAAGCGCAATCTGTACCCTGCCTAAAGGGTAGTCTAATCATTTTCATCTGTTGACTGGCAGCAGTCACACATAAACATGGTCATGGAAGCTGCAGCGGTTGAGTGTAAGCAGATAGAAGATGATAAGAGAGACAGAGGAAAAGACAAAATCCATAACAGATGCAAAAGTCAAAACTTTACTTGTCTCAATTTTGTCTAATCAAAGCAGCCAATCAATAACCTTCCCCACATTAACTACTAAAACACCTGGTGTTGGATATAAATATGTATATTTATTTAGAGAAGAATGCTGAAAGTAAAAGAGGAAACAAACAGTTCTGCTTGTTCATGACAGCACTACCTACTTTTTTTGTAATACTTATCTTTCTTATTCTTTTTTTTTTTCCAAAGCGGATAAACGATACACTGCCCAAGTAAGTGAAAATAACCAATTTTGTTTTGTTTGTCTAACATCTCACTATGGTAATTTATTACATGTTGTCACCCAAAATATAGAACTGTTTACACATTGAAAACATTTTCCAGCAGTTACTCTATGTGGTTAATTTAAGATGTAAATTAAATAATAAAAAAAAGTATCTTGTGCATACTCTGCCTTTTGAGAACAAAGTTCAGAGGTTTGTGGATTTTATTTCATCCATCTCCTTTGGCTGGGTCCGTTCCCAGCCTTGTCGAATTCGGGTGAGGGCGCGGTCCACACAAGGAAGGAGAAGAAGTAACTTGAGCACCAACACCACAGAAGGTACGATCAGACAGAGCATGTAGCCTGGAGGCGTGTACCATTTGTAGGTTGAGGGGCGAAGAAATTTATTCCAGCCATAGATGTAGCCGTGAGCCGTGCAAATGAACAGAGTGAGATGTCCTAGTTTAGACTGGAAAAATGGCACATATAAAGGTTTTACTTAAAACATTGCAAGAAGAGAAGGGCATTTCAGAATACAGATGTTTTCACTGACCTGATGACAGAGAGACCACAGCAATCAAAAGTGTAAGGTTACATGCATGAAGCTGGTGACTGGGTTAAAGGGCTTAAAAATAAACTTCATATTAAAGTTGCTACAAAACAGGTCTGCAAAATGTCTACAATTAGCACACTTTTAAAATGAAATGTATTATGAAACACTTAGATCAGAAAAAAAAAATCATTTTAACATGCTTTGCTTTTGCTTTTATTTTTTATCCCTATTCAACATAATCTCTATTGATTTAATGTAATTAATTCCATTTTGTGATATTTTCTCAAGTTTTTTTTTATATATATGATTTTCCTGAGCAACAAGTCACTGATATTTAATTTGACCTAAGATAAAAATATCACCATAAGCTCTCCTAATGACCATCACACAAACATCAGACATGAATTTGCACTAGGAGTTGATTCTCAAACCAGATTCCTCCATGTTTTTCCCAACTCTAGTTTATCCTGCTAAAATAAGTGCTTGTGCTAAGACTTAAAAAAAAAATTGGAGCCATTTGTGTTACAAGGTATGTGGGATTCAAAAGTTACACTTGGGATTTATTAAGGTTAGAAATATGTACAAAAATCTACACCTTAAGATACAAACCTTTTTAACATCACTATTTCTCATTTTCTGGTTACTTTAACAGTAGTTTTACTTCTACAACAGCCTGCTTTAGATGAAAACAGTATAACTTATAGATGTATGGGTCAATAGAAGCCCAGAAAGCAAAAAGAAATGTTCTTGCAATTCTAGAGACAATTTATTTTTAAAAATGTCAGATTTATTTTTTATATTTTTGAAGAGTTGCATTTGTCTTTGCTCACTCATTTCCTCTATTCAAGAAAAATATATTTCATTGTCACATTCTGAAATTTACTAAGGTTAACATGTTTCCTGAATGCATTTATTATACCAGCTGCATGCCTGTTAAAAGTATGTATCGAACCCAAAACTGTCCCTTAGAACATCATCTAATATTTACTCATCCAAATGTTAACCAGCACACTATTGCAAATCTTGCACCAATTATGTCTACATCTCAAAAGGCTCCATAGCATAAGTGCCACAACTTAAATACTTCATGCTGTACACTTTACGTTTACCACTGCTAAAGAAGAAATACTGAAGTGCTCCACAAATGCAGCAATAACCCAGTAATAACCCTTTCTAATCTGATTTTAAAGCATCCTCTGTCCACACTGATGAAGATTCACTCACTTCACTGTTCTTAAAACGACTGCAGTGAGAGGGGAGTCTGACATTGTTTTTGCTTGACTCAAGGAGTTAAGCAAGGAGAGTGTAAGCAAATAATTGTTTAACCAATTGGGGACAATCATAAAATTATCACAATGCTTTCAAATTTGAGGCCAAGATGATTAGGCAACCATCGGATACAATAGAATATGAGACAGTGTCATCTGCACAACTTGTTCTGTCCTGCAGATGAAATTAGTAACATATTGTACTATTTCAATTTGTTTTTCTCACAATACACAAAGAGAATGTAGCATCATGAGTTGAGCACACACTCAAATATAGCAGCACTTGCTGTTTCTTCACAAACTGGCCCATTGAAAATATATTATCATAGGCCAAAATAATTGGCAAGCTACAAAGTTGTGTCACAGATTATTTAATTTAATTAAACAAAAATCTATTCTTGAAAATAATGCTTTGCCTTTTCAAAAACAGAGAGCGTAAAGATCAATTTTCTGAAAAATGAAGGGGCAACTTTAATCAATGTTTATTATTGTGCATTATTTATATTTTCCCTTCAGTAATCAATGGTGAAGCTGGTGTCAAGGTTAATTTTTCCATGCATTTCTGATTATCTAAAATGTGCTTAATCATTATGGTAACATGCTCTACAAACAGTCTGAGTGCCCCCTAGTGGTCAGACAGTTATCAGCTGCAGAAAAAAGGCCAAACTCTGTTGCAGTGTCGGCCACTTCAAGCATTTAGCATGCCAAGGAGAGTGTAAGATAAGATGAAGAAATGTCATTATCAGGTCGTTGCTGCAACATTTGTGCAGCAAATATAATGAGTTGTAAATGTAGGTGGCTTTAAATACAGATTAAATGTGTTTTTGCAAAAATATATTTGCTTCAGACTCTTTGATTTAATGAATAAGTAATTTTAGTGGTATTTTTCCGAGAAATTTATAGTTGCATGTAAACTTCTTTTTCTATTGATAGTATCATTTAGTGCTAAAAAGTGGCAGAAGATGCAGATTAATTCATTTCACAATGACAAATTTTACATAACACCAGTGGCCTTATTTGAAGCTCAATTTAGTGAATTACTTGGACGACCTGCTTCCATTCAGAGCTTTAGTTTTTGGCTGCTCATTTTCTCACTGTAAGCTTACAGTGAGCTCAGACAGCACAAACAAATTATTTACATTGATTTTAATGATGATCAGGGCTTATCTAACTTAACCTGTTTGAAACATCAAACCCCTCCGTTGTGTGCATCAACATGCGTACAACTGTCGAGGCACACAAACCACATCTTTAATAAATATTTGCTGAAAATTGCCATCTGAAGTGTAATGTTTTTCACAAGTCTTTCCTCCAGATCATAAGGGTTATTTTGACCTATGCGTCTTTCTGTGGGCCTCATTCTGGTGTCTACTTATGGATCTGACCTTTACATAAATAGGCTTGTGACCTGTATTAACAATATCCCTGCTGGGGATTACACCAGGTGTCATAATTCTATTTAATGAATAACTTAACATTTAAAATCCCAGGCGAAAGTCCACCAGGCTTTCACTCTGGGAAACGAGTGCCAGCTACTGCTTTTGGAGAATTTTAATTGCTATCGTAAAAGAAGTTTTAAAGTCCAAATATAGCCCTCTACAAAGGCGCTTAAAGATCTTTTCTGCTGATTGATTTACTCCACCTGTCTGATAATGTTCGTACTCGTAAAGGTGAAGTATGCACTCACACACGCATTCACGTTTCCAACAGAGCTCTGACCTGAATAAAGTTGAATTCTCTCCAGCTGAGGTAGCCGCCTACAGAGGGCAAGGATGTTAGCCCTAACAGGACGAAGAGGAAAAATCCCAGGATTCCCAGCGATATGAACGAGTCTGTGCCCCACGCCTCAGTGTTATCGAAGTAAGATGGGGTGGTTTTATTGTTCTTCACCTAAGAAAGAACGAGACAGCAAAAGAAAGAAAGAGGCAAAGGAAGAAAGAAGAAATCAATGCAAGTTTTATGCCATGTTATTCTTCATGCATGACTGTTAAAAAACATGATAACTGGTTTGGACCAGCTTGCTGTACCTCATCCACCACCCCTGAAATGAGTTTGTGCCTGAAAGAATAGCGAATAGGGATGATGAATGTATAGATAGCGTGCAGAACAGCAAAGCCAAGTGCAACAAGACCCATCTGCTTCCTGCAAAGCATCCAGCGGTCCAGCCAGTTCGGGAAACGCCTGGAGAAAGAAAAGCCAAAAGCAAAATACTATCTAATTTAACATTACAAAAAACAACATGCATAGTATACCACATTATCATTTTATTATTATTTCTGTGATAATCCGACCTGTATTTGGTCCCTCTGTAGAGTTGAAAGAAAGCAGCAATCGCGCCAGGCAGGTAACAGAGAGACAGCATAACAAGAGCCACAATTGGAAACACCTAGAACACAATTTCACAAAACACCCTTAAGAACAACAACAACAAAAAAAATGACACCAGAAAAGATTTAATATAAAGGACAACTCACGACCTTGTTGGCCAGGGCCACCATGATTCGATATGAGATATCGTTTTTCTTTTCAACATAAGCATAGATAACATCTCTGATGAGCAGGTAGAAGAAGAAGAAGGCGGAGAGGCCAACAGCTATGGACAAAGGCAGCCTCCACTCCGGGAACAATTTCAGGGGGAAGTCCTCCAACTCTCTAGCTGCTGACAAAGAGCCTTTATCCAGAACAGTGAGGCCCAGTTTGGTAGCCAGGTGTGCCACTGCCTGCTTTGCTTCTCCACTTTCTCCACACAGGAAGACCTGCACACAGTTTAGGCAACTTCAGAAATATGCAGAAGGAAAAGTATTTGGAAGACATTGTTAGCAAGAATTTAAATGCCAAAAAACGAGAGAAGTATTTTCTGCTCTTTTATTCTCACCACAGTTTTATTCCTATGATTTTCTTTAAATTTGCAAACATCTAAACAGATTGCGTGTTTGACCAAATGTCACTGAAAGCAGTTGTTGTTGTTTTGCTTGACAAGAAATGTTAAAATTAGATTAAATTCAAGACTTCCATTCATTTTTTTTAATTCAGTGAATGTAATTAGTATATAGTAGAAAGCACTTATTGTCCCACAATAAGTGGGACAATAAGGGGTAATTACAAGGGGTAATTTGGGTGTTACAGGGTGGGGTTGCCACCCCACCCTGTAACCCTGTAGTGGAGGCCATAACAATATATTGACTCAAAGAAGAATGAGGACAAACCTCTATAAAAACACACAGCTCCAGTTCATTACATCCACACCGAGACGACCTTGACATATAATGGCTGTTGCTAAATAGAATGATATTAATTGAATGCATGTTCTTCATCTACTTGTATTTTAAACTGTGCTGTTCCAAGTAGGAAAAAGTATCAAAACTAAGAGCAATGTGACTGTGGTATAATCAAAAACTAAAAAAAATAAAAAAACTCAAGGTGTTTTCTGTTTCTGACTTTTTCTCAGATGCCTGCTTTACTTCTCTTTGTGATGCTGACAGCATGTGCTGCATGTCTGCAGGGTAAGACACATACATTTTGCTTTTAACAGACAAAAATGATGAGAATTTTGAACATACTTCCAGATAGGTCTGTTTTTCACAAGAAAGATTTGACCGATAGATGAAGGTTTTCTTTGAAATGATCAATTTAATATATTTATTATATTTATAAAATTTCATGTGTTTATAGATCTATCAGGAAAAATATTTACATTTCCACAAAAACCTACACAACCAAACTGATGCTGAATATATCCACACAATTTAAATGCTGTGACAGTATGTCTCAGTTAATGTAACAAAATGAATTGCATGAGGAAACCTGAGATAGAAGTAACATGAACTGTGTCCTTATTTGTTTATTTTGCTTCTTTTTCTTTTTTTTAATTTCTGATAGGTCTTTTACAGATCTCAGCAGAGCCCACAGTCTTTTTTCCCTGGCCACACCGTCTTTACACAATGGTTTACTGATATTCAAAGAAACAGCTGCTGATACAATTGGCTTGTATGTGAACAATCAAGGACTAATTTCTGTACTGGACTATGAGTTGAACGCCTGGCACTCTGTTTGCTCCACATGGGACTCTGAATCTGGATTGGGTCAACTGTGGTTTGATGGAAAACCTTCAGTCAGGAGGTTCATCACAGATCAATCAACCACTTGTTGTCCTTGGACAGGTATATTTACAATATTAACAAAAAATGAAAAAGATCAAAAGTTGCTGTCCATGCATAGAATGTTCTTTATTGTTATTCTGACTGAACGCTGTTCTTTGCTTTCAGGAACAGGACAGCTATGGTGGTAAATTTGACATTAAGCAATCTTTTGTCGGCATGATGACCGATGTCCACATGTGGGACTACGTCCTTTCTTCCTGTGAAATCCAAAACTATGTGGACAATCTGAATTTCAGTCCAGGCAATGTGCTGAACTGGAAGGCTCTGACGTTTGAGATTACTGGAAGAGTCCTGATAGAAAACAAGCAGCTGACCTGCCACTAGAGCCAGTTAGTGGGAAAAGGCCTCGTCAAGTCCGGCTTCTAAGGGCAGAATGACGTTTCTGTGTAAACTAGAAAATAGTGCATGTGGGAAAACAGGGTGTGTTTGATCAGGGTGAATTTCTTTACAGTTGCAATCAAAGCTTATCCAAATATGCAGAAATTGTGGTTTTCTCACTATAATTCCATCTGATCTCTTCAACTTGATAAATTAACGCTGCTGTTACTAGCTCTGCTACCAGTGCTAGTAGCAGTCCTAGTAATAAAACAAAAAATACCAGAGAAAATATAACAAAAGCTCTCAAGTCCAACTGTATCCAATCATTATTACCAATAATCATGATACCAAATCATGCTTTTAACATATTGTTTTCTATTCAATTCTAAATGACAATAAAAATGTATGTTTTTCCTGCAGCATCACTGTTGTTCATTTTGTTTATTTGCTGGAAATATCAGTTGATCTGTTTAGAGTAAAATCTAGAAGATACCTTCCAAATAAAGTCTGTCTGAGTACTGACCCTTCTTTTGTTTGTCTCTCTGTGTTTTATGAGTAATTTTTGGAGCCGAAGCTAATCTGTATTGCTTGACTCTGTAAAGACACATGTCCGCTTCGTATATGCTCAGGATTTAATCCCATTTCTAGATCTCGCCATGCTGACGCTTATCATTTTTACCTCTCGGCTCTGGGATAAGATGATTAAGTTGTTTGTAAGAAACTGAGCGCTGCAGAGTGTTGGAAAGAGCAGCCTGACAGGCGTGTGTGAGAGTCGGAAGGATAGGGCACTTTTCCCCAGGTGTGTGTGTATAAGTGGACTGGGCAGTCAGCCATGTCTGCCTACATTACTGCACCAGTAACAGCAGGGGACGGCCGACAGACTAAATCTCCATCTGAATGTAAATGTGACAGCGCCACAGCCCCGCTGTGGATCTAATCAAATTGCTGGCCAGGGAATAGTGCACATTTACAAGCATGTATGTGTGTGCATGAATACATAGTGTGACTACATGTGCAGCAAGAAAGAGATTTGGAGACACATCTTGTGTTCTTTACCTGTTTCCAAAGAAAACAGAGGTGTGTGCGACGGCGTGTGTCTGCGTGCGTGCGTGCGTGCGTGCATGCATGCGTGGGTGTGTGTGTGTGCGTGTGTGTGTACACATATGAAAAAAACTGTTTGTGCTAAAGAGGATTTGAGGCAGATTCAGGTTTGGTCTCTAGAGGTTCCAGCATGTTTGTGTTCCTCTTGAAACAAACTGAAATGAAGGTTGCAATAAACACTGGGCTTTCAACTTAAGGTGTGTTTGCGTGTGTGTGTTGTTTTTTTTTTGTTTGTTTTGTTTTTTTACATTGTCCTCATTTTCTTTACTCCTCAGATGGAAAGTTGATACAATCAGTTATCAGCAGGAAGGCAAATGAAATAAATTCCATTTCCAGGTTGTGCACAGTGTATGACGAAGTAATCTTTTTTTTTTTTATGTTTACAAATCTGAGAGGCACTTTTCCCAATGTACAATAAGCGATGAAAGCAGGCACTGTTTTTCAAGTTTGATGTCAAGTGTTTCTCATCATGAACAGATCAAGTTGGTAATCTCCTCCCTGTTACTGCTCTGTCTTTGTATCTTTCCTTCCTGTCAGCTAAAGTGCTTCTTAATGCCTAGCAGCTTCCTGGTGTTGTTTCGCCTTGATCCCACCGACGTTCTCTGAAAGATTACTTACTCCTTACCTGTTTTCCTGCTAAAAGTTCATTCTGCAGGGCCCAGGCAGACAGCGTGTTAAGACCTTTCACCACAGCAGCACTGGGAACCAGCCTGTAGAGCACACAGCATTTTACTTTTATTGGTTTCAAAGGAAATCTGTCTTAGCACTTTCATATGTTCCTCGAAAGTTGCAGTCTGGTAAATAAAGGGCATGCTTTGAAAGCCTTTAATGTTTTGTTTTTCTGACATAATACCACATTTTGTACATAATTTCTTATCATTTCAATTGAAGGATGTATTAGGACACCCCCATGTGTTTACCACATAAAATGACTAAAATCCCACACAAATGTCTGTCACATCGGGTGAAAATGGCTACATTACAACATCCTTACACGGCATCGTGATGGAGGCTTGGCCTGTTTAAATCACAGACAGTTTTTGTTCCTGACTTTTGATATGCAAGGGAACACCGTGGTAGGAATAAGACCTCATAAAGAAGATTATGTCATCCTATGAGCCTAGCAAGGAATTTGAAAAAGGTTTAAAAGAATCTGAAATCTCATTTCTCACTTCAAGGTGCATGTAAAGGACATTTTGAGCAATCGCCAGCATGCCCACATTTAACCACCATAATAACCTGAGAGCAGAACAATAAAATGCTCAGGCAAGTCTCCAAAAACTAAAATGTCACATGAAAGTCCACGTCTGTAAAGTCAGAAAGAGACCGAACAAGTTCAGCTGCCGAGGATGGAGTGCAATGAGTTAAACGTTTTGCATTGAAGCCAGACTGAAGTTTTACAAAGAGTAAGCAAAGGCCTTGTAATGGATAAAGGAATCTAAACTTAAATTATTTGCTTAGCAACAGGGATAACAACTGTCTTACTGTGCAGAGCACACAACAATGTACAATCCTGAAATGTATTTGTTTTTCTTCTGCACTTTGTTTGGAGTTTGTTACCTCTGCATATAGACAGCATTGGCTTCTGGGTACATGCCTTTCTTCAGGTTGTTACTGAGATCCACCAATACCTTCAAAATAAAATGCATTTAACAAGTTTGCTTTAGAAAAAAAGCCACATTTTGTTGATCATAACAGTTCTAAGATCAATGAAGAGGAAAAAAATCAAGGAGAGTGAAAACATCTGATAGCCGCTGGATATAAACAATCAAACTACATTGTTAGTTTGTGTTCATTTACCTTCCCTTTAAGATGATGCTCCATTGTTGCCAAGAATTCGTAGTGTTCACGGTGAACACAAATAAAGATCAGGTTAGAGGATTGGGCTGCTTCTGCATGGGTCATCACCTGTACAAAACATGTATTCAGCTCTTCAACACATAATCCATTACATAATTACATGCAGCACACACACATGCTTGTCCCCTTTCTTCAGTTTTTGAGATAAATCCTCCATCTCCAGTGACGTGTACCTGAGCTCCCTGCGGCAAAGGGCCACAGCTGTTTGGTCTTCTGCTGCCATACACAACTCCATAGCCAGACTGGAGCAGACGGAGGCCCAGAGAGCGCCCCAGGTCCCCGGTCCCAAATATGCACAGTAGCTCTGGCTCAGGGCCAGCTGCCACGTCCAGAGGATGCAGCGATATGCCGTTTTGCTTCATCTCCTCCTCAGACTTGCCTGTCATCACGCTCATGTTTGGATGTTTAGAGTCTCCATGCTGTGCAGTTATACTCCTGTGGAGTCTGACCTTTACTCCGCCTCTCCCCTTTTCCCTTTGACCTCTGTCTGCATGACGTAAGAGGCATTGGGTTTGTGTTTATTACACCTACAATCAACACATAAATGCATGTGTGATGGAGTGTGGCAGCGGAGCAGCCTCAGTTTCAGTAGTTTTCTTCTTATTATTCTGTCATTATTATGATGTCATAATAATAATATAACTATTATAACATCTTGGTTGTTTTAAACTGTGCTACAAAACAGCACGATTTTATAGCAGTAAATGAGGAGCATGCAGAACCCTCTGCACACTTCAGTGAAAATATTACCTACAGACTCACCATTTTCTTCCTTTTAGATATTTATCCCTTCTGAGAAACACAGACTGCATTATCATCCTTGTACTGTCTGATTTTCATATTTCACATGAGTTAAAAAAAAAAATAGAAAAACACTATTCTTCTGCTTTCCAGGGCTGCCATCTTTTATATCTTCTGTTTCCACACTAGACACAGCGCCATGTGGGAGATCCTGGCCCACGTATTCATTATCATTTCAAAACCTGCTGTTCCAGCCAAATGGCTAAAAAGACAATTTGTGCAAATTCAGTGTTTCCCTGTCCCTGTGGCTAAAACAACTGCAAAGATGCGACACCGACAGACTCAGCAGAGCAGAAATTAAGCCTGGCATATATATATATGGTACTGTTTTGCGTGTGGCTGTTTTGCTTTGCATTTTGTTGCATGCGCCTATAAGTTTCTGGTTGCGTTTGGGTGTGAAGCGGGTCAGAACGATCAGAGAGTGAGGTGTCAGCTGTGACGTGCTGCACCTGGGAAGCTGGCTGTGCAGAAAGGGCGACAACCTGGCTGTAGAGACGACACACAAAATCACATCAAATTTACTAACTGTTTTGCACAATAATACTCTTTTCCATAAAAGCAGCAATCACGCTTTACATATACATCTCCGCCAATGTTTGTGGGCGATAAACAGCCTACCTCCGGAGGTTTTACAGTCGGGTCCATAACTAAGGCATTAATGTCTACCAAGGGGGATATTGCAGCAAAATGAAAAACTCTTTTATGCCTAACTTTTAAGGCATTCATTCAGTTGTTGTGCTGCTAGAATGTACCTGATAGTACATCCACTATAATGACTCATTTACTTGCTTTGCCTCTGGGGAAACTCCTTTTTCTTGATCCGCTCGTGTTCTTTCAGTCTTTCAGTGCAGTCACAGCAACACTTTCCTTCCTCTATAGCTATTGCTGTTCCATTAAGAACCTCTACAGTGTGTCCACAAGATAATATCTATTGAGTCAACTATGTAAATGTATCCAGAGATGTTTGTAATTGTGTCATCCGAGCCCATGGCCTCTGCCTCTATAATGAGTGTGCAGGTTGACTGTTACCTTCCCTTGTCGCTCTCTCGGGGTTTCAAATGCTTCTTGACATGCGTGTCGATCTGACTTCAAAATTAAATGCTGATCAACGTGCTTACCATACATTATTCTGCAGAAGTATTCATTACAGTGGACACATGAGACCAAGATACATTTTTTATGACATAAAAGCAAAACATAAAATGAACAGAAAAACTAGTAGATGCCTGCTAGCTCTCCAAGCTTTCACCTTCTCTCCTATCTTAAATATATTGCAGAATGTTGTTTGTTATGTTGTGTTACTTAAATCGAAGCACATAGTCACAAGTTAGAGCATCTCAGTCCAGACCCAGATCCAGTTGAGAATCTGTGGAAAAGCTTGAAAACTAATTTCAGCAGACGCTACATTAAGTCTGGCTGCGCTGTTTCGCAAAGTGTAGCGGGAAACAAAATCTGTCATTAGATGTAAATGTGTGTGTTTGGATGATGGATCACAAAGCATTGAATGTAATATCTGTCACACTCTATATTTGGTAAAACATTTTGAAAAATTCAATACAAAATGTAAAAGTAGCAGTGGATACCAGCAGGACAGCAGTGTTTCCCATGTAACTTCTACTCAGGTGTAGGAAACAGATGGGGGGGGATCTTAAACTATTTTCCATCCATTTCTTCTTTGTTATTCAGGAATAACCATAGACAACTTCAACTTTGTCACTAAGTCCAAACTTTCGAGAGTTTGGGCTTAACTCTCGAAAGTTAAATGTCAAATTATCTTTTTACATTTAACAATTATGCACTCAGTCATTATAAAACATTCTCACACTTCATTTTATACACATCTGAAAAGAGTTTCAGTTTGAGATTCATTTGAACAAACCCTAAACTCTGATGATTCTCTTTGCGTTGTTCTGACTTTCATTAAGAGCCAAAAAGCATGAAAATGAAACATTTATTTTGCAATTTCAGGAGACCAAAATGAAGACTACACTGTACATTTGCAACACACTTCAACTGCACTGCCAGCAAGAAACAGGTCAGAGCGAGACGATGTGCCGCTCATGCATAGTTCTAGTCAGAAATTATTTGGGAGATTCCAGCTGTTTCCAGCCATCAGAAGACACTCAGAGGAATATGAAGTGCAGTTGTTAAGACAGCTTCCAGTCAGAGCGTGCATATAGCGGATAGCTTCATCCTGCTACAATGGCAAAGGAATGGCCTGCAGGACGCATGATTTTTGAGGAATTTCTGTTTGATGATCGCTGCTGTGCTACTGCATTGAAAATGTGCTTCAGATGTAAGTTCTAACTGAGCTCAGGTTATGATCTTGGTAAAAAAAAAAAAAAAAAAAAAGAAAAAAACTGATAGAAGGAAAGGAATGTAATAAAAGATACTGCACAAAGTACAAAAAAAAGCACAGAAAATCTCAGAGACTGGGGCACTAAAAAGAGACGCTACACGGGACTGAAATTTCTCGAAGTAGAACAAAGACAATTATAATAGCCAGAAGTTTCCAAAGCATTCACATTAATATTCCATTAATATTCTATTAGTGGCTTTCTAGACAGGCAAATTGGGAATGGTCATTATAAAACACTGAAAACTGCTTTAAGGAGATTAAGAAACAGTCGGATTAAAGAATATCTTTTTTGTGTGTGTGGATACAGTACTTTTCTTCTAAGAAACTAATTAGCTTGTGTTCAAATGATTGTCTGAGTTCATTTTCAATGACACCAAAGAAACTTTATGGCGCCTTCCGAAAGTGTTCATGCTCCTTAAACTTTTCATATTAAATTAACCCTGCAACCTTTCACAACATGCAATGAAGTGGAACCAAAAGGGTGGTTTATAAAAGTCCATAAAGTGAGATGTGCATTTGTATTTTGTCTCATTTCAGTCAAGGTTCTCTGAAGAAGGCTGGACAAGGAACAGCAATGAAGGTTTTTGATTGTGTGTTTTTTTTTTTTTTCCCACACAATTAAAACAACAATTTTTACACAGAAGTCATGTCAGACATGTGGCCCTGTTTATGAACTAGGAGACATCTCAAGCCAATGATTGCTCTGGTTTTTGTGCTACTATATCAGTGGGGGGCTTAATACAAATGTATGCCACACTTTTTAGATTTTTGTTTGTAAAACCATGATTCCTTTTTCCTACCACTTCTTTTTACACTATCTTGTATTGGTGTATCACATAGATCCCAATTCAATCTCAAAGACTGTTGATGTAAGGTGATCAAATGTGAAAAAGTTCAAGTGATGTGGATACCTTTGCACGGTTCTGTGCATGTTCACAGGCTGCAAATGTAAAATTATTGCTTCCATTATCAGTAACAAGCATGCATGCTGCACCGAGTATGCCGACTCATCCTCTATATCTGCTTTAGCGGTTTGAGCACAGGCTGCACATTTGAAGTCAAGAACCTTATCTGGCAGGCCAAGCAACAGGAATCAGAGGCGGGAAGAAGCTGCATAAAACTTCAGATTTAGAGATGTTCTTCTTTTGTCCTCTGCACATCGTTGCCGAATTACACAGGCTTGCTTGCTTTTTTTTTTTTTTTTTTTTTGGGTTCGTCCTTTCAAAAACAGGGGAGAAAGCGTGAATGCCTCCACAAAGATGATGCTTGGAGAGAAGGCTTTGATAATCCTTTTGCTTCGTCTGACTTCTTCACCTTCACTCACCTCTCGTGTCTCTCTTCTTAAGGACGGGGAGAGGATGAAACTGAACAGTCCTTTTTTTTGATTTGTGCTACTATGAAAGCACAGATTAAAATCTGCTACATATCACAGTCATCCTATATAATGATATCTTTGACAAACAGCCGTGGCCTGCAAATAGCGCGCGTCCACGCAGCCCCTCCTCAGAGGAGGAGGCACAGCCCATTATGAGCCTGAAATATGCCTAACGAATTTTTCGCCTCATCTCCTCAGCCATGCTTCCAGTCAAGTGAAACAGCTGACAAGGTAGAAAACGGCTGACGCAGAAGTCTGATTCTGTAAGGATGAAAACCCCACACGTATCAGAGGTGCAATTTAAAGGTCTGTTTTTTTGTTTTTTTTGTTGTTTTTTTTAAGGATGGCAATGGAGGGTAAAGTGTGGAACAGGCACCATGCAATTTGCACAAGTGTAATGAGCAGTGAGATGATTAATGGTGATTAGGTGAGTTATTGTTTGAAACTAAAGCGGACAATGGGATAAAAATTGCTCGAACGAGCAGAGAAGCCATTTGTTCTCATTTCCCTTCAAATATCCTTCATAAATTTAGTGCTTTCAAGAGGCTATGCTCTCAAGAAACCATAATCAGTTAAAAATAAGCTCAAGCCAGGAGGCCTGTTAGGAGAGCAGCATGGTCAGTTTAATCAAGACCTACTCTCAGTTTAAGTCAGTCTGTTCATGTGTGTCAGATCTATAATGTGTTTACAATCCACTCTTAGCCTTTTCCCACTTGGTCACAAATTCCAGTAAGAGCCACATTATTTCTAAGAAAACCCCCATGATTATCAAAAAAAGGAACAAGAACCAAAACAATAAAAATCCAACAAGGCCAAGTGAAACTGCTAGCATCAAAAGCATTTCTTTATTCGTATAAGATAAAACTGTTTTATGGCCATATTGGAAAGAAAGCCGCTCTAATTTTCATATTTTTATTTTCAATGTCAGACTTTGGGAAAAGTCAGAGAACGTGTGTCAAAAATAAACCAGCTGAGAATTTCTTTTTTTTTCTTTTGATCACTGAATGAATCTTGCCAATTTTACGCTGGATAAGACCTGACTAATGATTGGTTAACTGGAAAACAAATTAAATACTTACAAAGAAGATCAAGTGACTACACTTTTCCTCCGTAGAGCAAAGTTTTGCTCCACGGAGGAGGTTGACTGCAGAAAGGTGTGGAGCTCTCTTTGTTACCTTTATGCTTAGGGCGTGATGAGTGCCGAAGCGGAGAGTGTGTCCCCAGGTGGTCTGTGCTGTGTGTGAAGGGTGTGTGCGAATACGAACATCCCTCAACCACATCACTTTGCGTCAACTATTAGGATAAATAGACAGAGTTACTTTAATTTTGTTGTCAGTGGTCAAACTGCTAGATAAACCTTTCTATAATTGTTTTTATTATATATATAAAAAAAATGCTATGTCTGTGCCATTGCTATCAATCGAGCATTTCAATCTACACTGCTTCCTTAACTTGAATTTCAATTTAATTTGAAAACTAATTGCCAAGCTTACCAGATGGTGCAGTGGTGTTTCCTGGTTCTTATTCTCACTACTGAGGTTTGCACCTCTAACTGAGTTGTTAAGATTCTCTCCTCTTTTTATTGTGTTGTTTAGCATTCTACCTTCTGCTGCTGTCAGTGGATGGGGTCATTAAGATTTTTGGAGAGGTTTATGGCTTTTGGTGCAATACTAATGCTAATAGGTTTCCCTGTGATGTGAATGCGTGTTGTGGGGGTGTGGGGGGTGGAGGGCTGGCAATAGCCTCACATTATCCTGTTTTGTGAAAGAATACAACCAAGCACGCTGCCAGTGCTGATAAGACACAGCAGATTGTTGTGCATGCTGCTGTCTGGAGTAGGTTTTCCACTGGCATGGAGATGTACTCATTGTCTTCTACAGTAATCTCTTAAAGCTGTACTGTTATTTTCCATTCTTTGCATCTCAGTTATGTTCCATTGTCTTGAATATTGTAATGTTTTGTATCACTAAACAGCTCACGGGCTTGCTAGCAGAGATACGAACATTTTTGCAGATATATTAGTGAAAAATAATGTAAAAGAGTGTAATGTGAAATGTTCATGAACTGCTATAACAGCTTTTCTTTTTTTTTTTTACACTGTTTTCATTATGAACTTTCTACATTAGTTGACAAATAAATTGAAGAAACAGAAATATTTCATTGGACACCGAGTATTCAATCTGGAGTTTTCTTTTACAAGTTCACTGACATGCATATTGAGATCTAATGTGAATGTGTGTGTATAAAAAAAAAAAAAAAAAAAACATAGGACACGTGTCCCTGCATGTCCTGTCTCCATGTCTAGCAGAGAAATATACTTATGGAGAAAAACAAATAATTCACAAATTGCAGTAATGAAGGTTTTAAGCACGATAAATGTGTGCAGTTATATGTTGTTGTATGATTGTATGTAATTGCAATCCATTTCATCAGGTGGAGTCGTTTGGAGAAATGCAGAAGCGGTAAACCAGAAATGACAGTAAAAGATGGGGAGAAATCACTCAATGTATAATGCAATGCGCCTCCATCTGCATGCTGAGTGTGTGTTTGGGTAACACACAGACTAAACCATATTAAATGTTGGAGTACGCTGACTAACTCTTCGTTGTTATTCATTTACTTATTTAACGTATAAAATCTAACTAGAGAGATTTAAAAAAAGACGTCTATGAGGGCTTGTCTTTCGGTTTAAAAATGCATGTTGCAAGTTTAAAAGCAACAATCTTTTTTTAATTAGCAGACGAAACTTTTAAATCCAAGTTTAATACAGAATATTTATCTCCAGATCGTCTTTGGCTTGTGACAAAAATAAAGCATTCATTTCTATAATCTCGTAGATTTGTGTCTGAATGTCTCATTAAAACTGTTGAACCAATGCACACATGGATTGTTAAACTATGAAGATGCAGAGCTTCTCACTGACACACACTTTCCCATCGGTTTGTGTGTGCTTGCTGCTTATCAGGACCACATTGCCGCAGTCCAAGCAAAGACTCCCAGACCTCCTATTCTCCAAACAACTCATCTCGCACTCCCAGGAGGAAACACACTCCATTCCCAACCCAGCAGAGAGACACTGCCCAGATTTGCTTTCTGGGACAATTAAACTTCAGGTTGTAGCTCAGAAACAGTGTGAACTGTCCACTTCTTCTGCTGCTGAGATTCCAAAATGGTGCTGATCTGTAAACACAGACACAATCAACTCATCTCAGTAATGACCAGAGCAAGCTACCAGAAGCAGCTCAAATTGGAGCAAAGTAAAAAAAAAAAAAAAAAAAAAAAGTCACTCTGGGAATTCAGCTGAAGATCAGCAAAACACACCCAGTTTGTTTCTACTGGTAAGTGAGCAGGTCACAAACATGAACCTTAACATTTCCTTAGATTTTTAAGACTTGTCAAATATTATATTTTTGTTTGACTACTAAAAGGCACCAATTCAGATTCTTATAAAATCTTTCATATGGCTTACAAAGCAATAAGGTTTCATTTTAGAGGTTTCTTCAGCCTCACACCGCCGCATCAGCAATAAAAGTCTGGAAGCAGCTGCTCACACACTGGGCCTGATTCACTCGGATTCAGTGGAGTCTGATTTTATCTCCAGATTTTTTTTTTTTTTACATCTTTAGATTTTTACTGCCTGTTCTGCCTCAGCATCTGGTTCGTGAAGCAAATGACACTAATTATAAGCAGCAGGAAAAACTCTATTAAGTTCTGTAGATATAAGCAATCTGAACTATTTTTACAGACGTAATACTTTCTACAATCTTTTAAAATGTTTTTACCATTCTTTTCAAATCCAATAGACATAAGACGTTTTGTTTTAATGGTCAAAAACGAGCGTCATGCAAATATTGAGTAAGAGAAAGCAGCACTGAATTATACTCTCCACGAATCCTGTCAGTGTGCAAATGACTGCGTTAAAATATTCCTGTGAATAAAAATTGACCTCCGGTGTAAGGATACAGATGGAAAAGTGGTGGCAAGTGAGAAACGCAATTTAGATTTGCAGCAGTTGGTCTGTATTCCTGTGTGAGTGCATGTGTGGGAGAGAGAGGGAGAAACGGACATAAAAAGCACAAAAGGAAAGCCAGCTTGCTCGGCATGTGTAGGTTTAATTACTGCGTGACCACGCTGAGAGCATTGAACTCTGACTCGTGAGGGGTCGGGGATTGTCTTTTCTGATTGGCTTGCAGGAAAGAATACGTATAATTACTGTGAGTAGGCTTGCTGATGACCTTCGCTTTCACCAGAACACACTTATTTTTTTACTACTTTTTTTTTTTATCTTTTTCATTTTTTTATCCATGAGTCTACAAGGAAGCCATTTTAAATAACCATAATTTAAAGTGTCGAGTAAGTTTATTTTGTTGCTTATAGTCAATATCATTATTAAAAAAAAACAAGTGCATTCTTTGAATTCTGTGGTTTTGTGTCTCAGGTCGTAACAATTTTCATGCTGTGAGGTTTTAGATAGACACTAATACAATCTCCAATCATTTCCGATGAATAATCCAAAGTAACATTTTTACATTATGTCATAATACATTTAATTGAACACAAAGCAAAGCAGTTTTGAAAAGCAAACTGCACTCTGTCACATGACAGGTTGTAAAGCCACCTCTTAAAAGCAATCACTTAAAATATAAGGCCTTCTGTTGGATCTTATCAGTCTCTTAAATCGTTTGTGATAAAAACCATTGCACTCCTCGCAGCTTATTAAACTGTCAGTGCACAACAATCTTGTTTCTAAATACTTGAGTCACGCTGAAGTCTGGACTTTGCTTATTTCATTGTTTTGTTTTCTTACACGTCCTCTGGTAGACTTGAGATCATTTTGCTGTCACTTGCCCAGTTTTATGCCATGTCCACCATGCGTCATCACATTTG
>NW_015112627.1:920445-920879 GCF_001443285.1 Poecilia latipinna
AGTAACGAAGTACTTGTACTTCGTTACTTCCCACCACTGCATTTGACTCTAGGATAAACTGGCATCCGGGTTGGGAATTTTAACTTAATGAGAACAACAATGTTATTTCATCAGCCAGCTCATCACACTTTGTGTTTTTCATATGTTGTTTTTAGTTTTTGGCCAAATCTCATGTTGCACATTTTATCCAAACATTTAATTCATCAAAATTACATTCTTTATGGGGTTTTTTGTTTGTTTGTTTCATCTGATGCAACTTCGTAAGCTTAATATCTTTTGATGCAGAAAAATAAGTATTTGTTCAGTAAATCAACTGTCTAAAATTTAATGAATGGAGAACAAACTCCATCCATCCATTGTCTATTCTCACTTACAACCCCTGGCAAAAAGTATGGAATCACCAGTGTTGGATGAGCACTCATTCAGACATTTCA